>NC_084552.2:35545332-35585332 GCF_033978685.3 Nerophis lumbriciformis
CATCCTTTGTAAGTTACTGAGCTACTGTGTGGAACGATTTCCCTTGTGGATCAATAAAGTTTGTCTAAGATTCACACTCCATTCAGAAGGTGGCGGTAGTGTACACCACAAGGTTGCTTGCCAACCGTCATTAAACAAACGAAGAAGAAAGTTTTTATTTAGAGGTGATGGAGGTGGCGACTTGTCCAGGGTGTACCCCACCTACCGCCCTTAATGCAGCTGAGATTGGCTCCAGCGACCCCGAAAGGGACAAGCGGTAGGAAATGGATGGAAGGGGATGGGTTGTAGTAAGTACAGTCAAACACCATTTATGTGTTTGAGATGCCAATACGCAAATAAGATTAGTTTTTTAAAAACGGCCCCGTTTGTGTGGATACATGTTGTCGTAGTTATCTGGCGTGAATCTTTGTGTGAGCAAACACCTTTACCCGCCCTGTAACACCAAATCCAATAAACCGTCGGTCTTGATTATGCCAGTGGGCGGGCAATGACGTTAGTTCTTGTTTATTTAAGTAGACCAAATACTTTCGTTTTAGTTCAACGCGCTAAACTAAGGCGAGCGGTCGTCAGAAACATGAAGGTTCCAGCATTTTTGCTTGTCCTGGCTGCTGTTTACTTGGAAGTGGACTCCAAGTTCAGTAAGTATTTGTATAACTTTAAGCGGTAGAAAAATGGATGGATGGATGATGTGCTTTTTAAGAAACAGCCGTAGTGTTAGTTAGGTTACGACTTCCTGGACTGTTGCGACCGCACCCAGCAGTACCTGGTTAAATACAAATATATTATGTGTTTTTCTTCTAATACGAAGCAATACCAGGTCTATTGTACATAACTACGGGTATCACGGAAGAATAATCTCATTATTGATCATGATGTGTCCTTTATTTTGAACCCATGTTACAATATGTTTTGTAACACAACTTCCTTCTTCGTGGCAGGTCCACCAAAAGTTCATGTCTACAGCTTCAAGCCAGCAAAGTTTGGAGATGAAAACATGGTGATTTGTCACGTGAGCGAATTCCACCCCCCTGACATCCACATCAAGTTGTTCAAGAATGGAGAGGAGATCGGCGAGGCGGTCCAGACAGATCTGAGCTTCAAGAAGAACTGGCACTTCCATCTGACCAAGCACATTGAGACTAAACTTGTGCAAGGAGACAAGTTCATGTGTGAAGTCATTCATGGAACGAGTGCCTCAAAATACTTCGACTGGGGTGAGTTATAATAATAAAGTCCTTCAAAATCTCTGGGGTTGATTCCTGGAATTTAAAAAAAAAATCATGTATTACCTGTAGACCTACTATACATTTAAAACACGGAATAAAACTAAACTATTTGAAGGACAAAGGGTATAGGGAATTTCCTGGTTTTTGGAATGCATAGCTGTCATAAGTGCATATATAACTAAATTCTGCACTCAAAGTAGAAGTGTGGAATTGTGCAATTTAAGGCACAGATAAAAGTGTCTGAACAAAGCCTTGTGTGTGTTGAGGTGCTCAAAATGCTCAGTATGAAAGTGTGTTTCAATTTGCGTACTTCGCTGTATCGCTCTCAGTTCAAGTACTTTAATACGTCACACTTAGCATTTTGATTGTGTAAGTGCGTTTTCTCATGCATTTTAGTGCAGAAATGTGGTCACTTATGCAGTCACTACCTCCCTTCCACATTTACACTTAGCATTTTTAGTGAATGCACTCAAAAGACTAAGGGCCTGATTTACTAAAGGTTTGCGTGTACTAAAACATGTGTGAGCTTGATAGCGCACGCAAAGCTGATCTACTAAACATGTGCGAAGTGAATTGCGTCTGTTAAGTGAGCAGAATAAGGCCTACAATCCATTTTGTGTCTGTCTTCATTAATATGCAATATATATGCTGATCATCAAAACGCCCACAATACTGGGAGGAGAAAACGCAAATGCAATTATTTAGCACACGCAATGTTTATCAACACTCATCACCGTTTTGCGAGCACTATTTTGCGTTTTATTTAGCACGTGTCACGGAGGACGGGCAAATTGACAGTTTCACAGCTGCAAGGTCAGTACTTGCGCTGCACAGACAGACGACGTACAAACGAGAAGCCTCCGTCCTACGTGTGCGTGTCAACATTTTGGACGGTCAGAAATAAAAAGATATTGGACATATCGTCTATTCAGCAATTTCCTTTTATAATTTAATTGCTGCTAGATGACTTAAAATAGAACCGCACTTTTTTGGGCATTGTTTATATCGTTCACAATTATTATGAGAGAAAAGAACACACATATCATTTTGGGGGTGGGGGGTTTAAAGATGATAAAAAACGCTTGGAAAATGTGGCGTATAGGAGTCACCGTTGTAGCCTTCAAAGCCCTCTAAAATAACTTCAAAACCCTCCATCAACATTTTGTATACATACTGCAAGTCTGTATATAATGTAGTAACAGACACGTGCATAATAGTATGTAATATGAACAATATTTACAGTATTTTTATCATTTTAATCAAGGTTTCCATAGCAGCGCACGTCCGATGATGTGTGTTTCTACTTCCGGATACAAAACGCTTGTGTGTGTTCTAATCATGGCAGACTTGGTAACAAACAACAAAGACGACTATTTTTGGACAAATGAGGATTCACAAGCTTATCTTTTTGAATCTGAATTTATGAAGAATGAACTACTGCTTCGAGAAGCGAGCACGAAGGAAGAGTGAGACGTTGGAGCAGACGTAAGCCGAGAGAGTGAGGTGAAAGTGAATCGAAGCTGCAAAATGTGGAATTTGAAGCCAAGCTATTTCGACATAAATGGCGTGCTTAGCCATAATTAACCATTAAAAATGTCCCTGGCCAGCTGAACCAACCAGACAACTGTCCATCGAGTGAGTCACTGTAATATCGATCACTAAACACGCAGCACGTCATGCCTGTTACTACAACAACAGTACATAACCTGTCTGGCTAGCTGTGTACAAACAAAACATGACATGTGGGCTAATACTTTACAAATACTGTAATATGATTGTTCATGTTTTTTAGTCAGTACAGATTGTTGTCTTATCGCATTGTGCTGTGCATTACAAACTCAAACACGTTTTGTGTTGACGTAGAAGCCAGCTTATCTCTTTCCGTAGTTAGCTTCTATGGCTAATACACGCGTAGCACGCCGATGTGTTACTACGCTAGAAAAAGAGTTCTTCAGGGTTCGTTCTTACAATAACAATGTCGCGACAGTTTGGTTTTTATACAGATCACGGAAAGTAAATGGAAGTATTGTTGACCGTTTTTGAATGCATTTTTAAAGTGATAAAAGCCCTATATCCTCATTTAAATAAGGCGGTCCACCATTTGTCAATTGCACACGCAGTGTAAGTAGATCACACGCAACACACCCACTGGTAGTACACGCAATTGTATTTTTTGGACACGCTGTCTAGCGTGTTGTTTTTAGATCTTGGCAAATCAGGCCCTATGGAAGTCTGTCTCAATGTTTACTTGGATACATATACTGAGCATTTTGTGTTTGTTTATGCACACAGATTGCTAAGTGAAAGTATGGAACTGCGAAAATTGAGACACACTTCCACGCTTACATATAATATTTTGACTGAGTGAAATTAACGCATTTAAAATGCTAAATTACTAAAAATCCTCATTGTATGGTTTTAAAAAAGTTTTTATAATAATGTTTTTTTTTTTCCAGAGGTCAACATGTAAGAAGAGGTCCAGTGATCTGTGAAACCTGAGAAATGCACTATACAGCAGAAATAACGCAGGAATTTTACCTTTCATTCCTTCACATCTTCCATTGATCTGTGACTGTAGAGGGACATTGGTGGTTCTTAATTTGCTGTCTTCAATCAATCATATCACACTTTCAATTATTTTAAGGTACCGTATTTTTCGGAGTATAAGTCGCTCTGGAGTATAAGTCGCACCGGCCGAAAATGCAAGGAAAAAAACATGTATAAGTCGCACTGGAGTATAAGTCGCATTTTTTGGGGAAATGTATTTGATAACACCCAACACCAAGAATAGACATTTGAAAGGCAATTTAAAATAAATAAAGAATAGTAAACAACAGGCTGAATAAGTGTACGTTATATGAGGCATAAATAACCAACTGAGAACGTGCCTGGAATAACCAACTGAGAACGTGCCTGGTATGTTAACGTAACATATTATGGTAAGAGTCATTCAAATAACTATAACATATAGAACATGCTATACGTTTACCAAACAATCTGTCACTCCTAATCGCTAAATCCCATGAAATCTTATACGTCTAGTCTCTTACGTGAATGAGCTAAATAATATTATTTGATATTTTACGGTAATGTGTTTAATAATTTCACACATAAGTCACTCCTGAGTATAAGTCTCACCCCCCGGCCAAACTATGAAAAAAACTGCGACTTATAGTCCGAAAAATACGGTACTATCAAGTTTTTGCACTTGGCAACTGCCACTTTTTTCCACATGAAATAGGGTCTAAGGAAATGGTTAATTAAATGTTAGCCAACATAATGAGTTTGGAAAACAAATATTGGTTTGTTTTTGTATTATTCTTAATATCTTGATTTATAAAATGGGACAAAATGTCATGAACTTTGCTAATAAAAAATGTTCATCTTTCAGCAGTGTCCAAACTTGTTCATATGTTCATCACATTTGTGTTCACAAAAAATGCTGAAACCAGCCCAATGTTGGTCAAGATATACAGTCCTAAGCAAGTATTGTTGACTATTTTCAGAGCGGAGTACATTTTTATTAATACGGTTCGTAATTACAAAAATATAATAGGTCATACTTTTTCCCCCTGCAACTGTTTTTTTGGCATAGTCAATTATAACACTGATGGATTACTTTTTTTTGTCATTACAATCTAATTATTTAATGTGATTGTTTTTAACATGCCACTAAGCAATAAAACAAGCTGGAAAAAAGCTACTAGACGCACTCTAAATATAATTATTAGAGATTTAGGCCTCATTATATAAGCAGTGATGAATAATCCATCCATCCATCCATTTTCTACCGCTTATTCCCTTTGGGGTCGCGGGGGGGCGCTGGAGCCTATCTCAGCTACAATCGGGCGGAAGGCGGGGTACACCCTGGACAAGTCGCCACCTCATCGCAGGGCCAACACAGATAGACAGACAACATTCACACTCACATCCACACACTATGGCCAATTTAGTGTTGCCAATCAACCTATCCCCACTAATGTGTAGTTCAAATATACTTAATAAAGTGCTGAGATAGGCTCCAGCACCCCCCGCGGCCCCAAAAGGGACAAGCGGTAAAAAATGGATGGATGGAAGTTTAATGTGTTGAAAGTGGGTCGGATAAAATCAGTCATAGTAGGTTAACCGTCTAGTGACATAACAAAACGGGTGAACATGATAGGCTCCAACACTCCCCGCGACCCCAAAAGGGACAAGCGGTAGAAAATGAATGGATGGATGATAATAAACAAGGCTTTGATTACATTGCATATCGTAAAATAGTGAAACAAAACGATAATTAAACTGCGCAATAGAAAATGGCGCCGTCGGTTTACTTCCGCGCAGGCCCAGTAGTATGCTCTGTCGTCATCACCCAGGCACGCCCAAATGGGCGGAGTCGTTGTCACGTGCCACGGACCATGCGTTTTACTTTCGTTTACCATAAGTTCTGTCTTACCTGTGTGTCGGTTGGTTCCAGTCCATTTAAAATCATGAATACACCTCTCTGCATTGTTGGCTTCGTCTTTTTAGGTCTCCTGAGCTCTTCAGCGACTAAAGAAAGTAAGTAAACATTCAGTAATTGTATTATGTTGTAGTAATATGTGAACATGCATATTGCCCTAAAACACGGAAGTATCAGACAAGTCCATTTGGTAAACAGAACTCGGTTGTTCAAACGCAAACGTGGTATATAAATGTTTAGGTTAAAATTATGCCGCTATATGGATTTAACGTGGCTGTAATTTCAACCACTCGTTTGTTGACTTTGGTATTTCGTGTGCGTGTCAAAATTAAGACGAAGTCGACTACCGGCAGTGTTATATATGCCATTTATTTAACTCCGTGTGCGAGTTATTTTGTTTGCCACACCACTGTTTTGGTTTTCAAAAATCAAGTGCATAAATGTGAATTATGTTGAAGTGTGTTTATTATCGTATCATTATATACATTTGTTATAATATATAATGTTTAGGGCATTCAAATTAATGTTTTGTACTCATGAATAATCACATTAATCGCTTGCATAAAGTTAATGTATCACTGATAGTCACACTCACACACTAGGTGTGGTGAAATTACCGTCTGCATTTGACCCATCCCCATGTTCACCCCCTGGGAGATGAGGGGAGCAGTGAGCAGCAGTGGGGGCCACGCCCGGGAATCATTCTGGTGATTTAACCCCCAATTCCAACCCTAGAATAGCACAGAATAGAAAGTACTTGAAAGTACTGGTGGAAATTCAGCACCACAGTTCGCTCACAATAGACAATAAACACTATTATACTGCATTATTCACATGTGAATAATATAAATACAGTCTATTATACAGCATTATTCACATGTGAATAACATAAATACAGTCTATTATACAGCATTATTCACATGTGAATAATATAAATACAGTCTATTATACTGCATTATTCACATGTGAATAATATAAATACAGTCTATTATACAGCATTATTCACATGTGAATAGCATAAATACAGTTTATTATTATACAGCATTATTCACATGTGAATAATATAAATACAGTCTATTATACAGCGTTATTCACATGTGAATAATATAAATACAGTCAATTATACAGCATTATTCATATTTGAATAACAAATACAGTCTATTATACAGCATTATTCACATGTGAATAATATAAATTCAGTCTATTATACAGCATTATTCACATGTGAATAACATAAATACAGTCTATTATACAGCATTATTCACATGTGAATAATATAAATACAGTCTATTATACAGCATTATTCACATGTGAATAATATAAATACAGTCTATTATACAGCATTATTCACATGTGAATAATATAAATACAGTATATTATACAGCATTATTCACATGTGAATAACATAAATACAGTCTATTATACAGCATTATTTACATGTGAATAATATAAATACAGTCTATTATACAGCATTATTCACATGTGAATAACAGAAATACAGTCTATTATACAGCATTATTCACATTTGAATCTATTATACATTTAAGTACAGTCAAAAGGAACATAAGCATTATACAGTCTGATGGCTGTCGGTATGAAGGACTTCCTGTGTCGTTCCGTGTTGCATTTTGGGAGTCTGAGCCTTGATGCTGAGTGCCAATCAGGGAGGTAATGGGTCCCATTTTTATAGTCTTTGGTATGACCCAGGGTTTGAACTCACGACCTACCGATCTCAGGGCGGACACTCTAACCGCAAGGCCACTGAGCAGGCTTATAATTCAAATTAATCACATTTTGGAACTTGGATTGATCAGGATTAATCACAGCTGATTACTGGCCTGTATAATGGAAATTATCTTAAGGAAATACCCCAACATTTGTACACTAATGCAATTTTATTGTCAGAATGTTATGTAGGAACGTTTTTTAAACATTTTACTTAAATGCATGTCATTTATTTGCACACAACATTCAGGGTGTATTTTGGTGTGAAATTTACCAGCATGCACACTAGTCAGGAGTCTACGTATACATTTTTGTACTGACATACAGTATGCATTGATCTGATTACAGACCATATAGCGGTTAAGGTAAAAGAGCTTGTATGGTCAAAATAAATTGCATGACTAATCTTAGGGGTGTAACGATTAATCGATTTATTGTCTAGATTCAACTACTTCAATCTGTGCTCGGCAAGCTGGCCTTCCGGAAGATATGTATCGATCCAACATCGATTTAAAGGCAATATATCGATACTAAAAAACAACTTTATGAAGTTTAACAGTTTTAATGATAAAGACGTTAAAGGCTACTCAAGTCTGAAGGAGATGGAATAGGGGCTTGCTCCGTCCACTCCACGCATCGACCTGGTATTGCAGTACCTCCAGGAACAAGTCATACCAAAGACTATAAAAATGGGACCCATTACCTCCCTGCTTGGCACTCAGCATCAAGGGTTGGAGTTGGGGGTTAAACCACCAAAATGATTCCAGAGTGCGGCCACCGCTGCTACTCACTGCCCCCCTCACCTCCCAGGCGCTGGAACAAGGGGATGGGTCAATTGCAGAGGTTAATTTCACCTCACCTAGTGTGTGTGTGTGACTGTCAGTGGTACTTTAACCTAACTGTCTGCCAGACCTTATCAGTCATCAAAACAAATGGCGGATACTTACGGTGGCCGAGAGACGTCACAACAAATGTAAATGCTACAAGACAGTCATAAAGCAACAACACAACAATTTCAGCTACAGCACAATTGCAACAGCCACAACAAATACGAATGCAACAAAACAATAATACAAAGCCGAAACACAACTTTAAAATACAAAGTACGCGACAGACACAACGGATGTGACAGCGGAGCAAGTTTAGCCAGTAAACCAAGCTGAGGTGGAAGGTTAAAACCAGTACAATGAACATAGTATATTAGTATTATTGAGAAAGTAAAAAAATTATTCATGATTGAAAAGGTGGTCACACTTTACTTACCGGTACTTTTCTGACTTTTTTTTCATTACACCCTTTTCAACTTTCCACCTCGGCCATTATGGTCTTTTGCCAAAACTTGTCCGCTGTTTATGTTGTCGTGTTTTGGCTTATCATTTTTGTGTTGCAGCGTTTGTATTTGTTGTGACTTTTGCAATCATGCTATAGCTGAAAGTTGTTGTGCTGTGGCTTCATGATGTTGCGACTTTTCTCTGCTTCAGCTGTTTATTAAAATGATAGTAGCAGGTTGAACCATTGCTCATTTAATCTAAAAAGATTTGCATGCACTTAATTTCTCAGGTAAACCTGGTGTTCATTCAACATGTAGAGATGTTGGTAGCATTTAATTTTTTATATTAATAATATTGCATTATTTTTATGCTGAAGAACAACAGCAAAAGTAGCAGGTAACTACTGTTAAAATGTTGGTTCCTGTAGTTTTATTAAAACGGTTTTGAATGTGAAAAATGAGAGGAGAAAAAGTTTCCTCTTAATTGAACCTAAAGTGTTCAAATATGATGTGAATGCATTGGCCATTAATTGTTGTTTACTTGCTTGTTTGTATTCATCATTCATTTACACATAATTCTCTTACAAGAAATAACAGGAATAGAGGAAACTTCAACTGCAGTGTGGAGTATCCACTATTTATTTCACAGCCGCTGATTTATTTTTGGGGGCTAAAAAGTTACTGAATCAATTTCAACTCACTGAATCATTTCAGGTCGTATCGTTCTAAATAAACAAGTATCGTCCCTGAATTGTATCGACAACATCAAATTATGATTTTATTCGAATCGTTGTTAAAACGAATCATTACACTCCTAATAATCCAAGTGTGTACATGATTAATGCAATCATTTCTTGACCTAATTATCTTACAATGTATTTATATTTGTACATTTTATTTTTATTATTTAGTGTACACATTTATTTCTATTATTATTAAGTATTACTCGGAAATCCACCTGCTTTAGATAAGTGGAAATAAAACAACCCACTATGATTTGACATGCAGTGTACTGCAATTACGTACATATCAGATGAACAACAGTGGTGTAACATGTTGCTAGATTTGAAATCCTATATTAAATAAATAAAAAACAACAACAAAAAAAGACACACACACAAAAATAAATATATATATATATACATATACAATCTTGTAATTCCACAAAAACTGAGCTTGCTCATGGAACTGTTGTTTTCTTTAAGCTACATGGATAAAGCTAATTTAATGTTCATTTATTGATATCAATATTCTATATCATCTTCAATGACTACATTAAACCTTTTATATGGCCGGTTCATTTATTTAAAAAGATTTATGTATCTATTTATTTAGTGATGTGATGCGTTTTATCTCATATTTGTTGCAGCACATTTAATTAGGCCAAAGTCCTTACTCAGTGTTTTCCAACATTTATTGAGTCAAGACATGTAATTTACATGAGAAAACATTCACAGTACAGGGCCTTACTGTTGTAAAAAGTAGTAACAGGTGGATACACAAGTTAATTATATTCCTCTTTCTGTAAATGTCGTTATCTGACGCTGGCACTGATTAATAATAATAATAATACATTTAATTTCATAGTTCCTTTCAGGAAACTCAAGGTCGCTTTACAACAATATAAACTACAATAAAACCAAGGCAAATAAATAAACAACACAATAGAATAAAAATAGGGCAAGAGTATTTGGTGATTTAGACATAGTAGGCAGACCAGAACAGGTGTGTTTTGAGTTTAGATTTGAAGGTGGGCAGAGAGTCGCAGTTACGGAGGTCAAGTGGTAGATTGTTCCAGAGCTGGGGAGCAGAGCGAATGAAGGCTCTGCCCCCCATAGTGATGAGGTGGGCAGGGGGCACAGAGAGGTGGATGAAGGAGGAGGATCTGATGGAACTAGTGGGGATGGTGACGTGCAGGAGATCAGACAGGTATGGAGGGGCGAGGTTGTGGAAGGCCATGAAGGTGTACAGAAGGAGTTTGTAATGAACCAAGCCAAATTAATAATAATTACCAGACCAATTAAATGAAATTGGAACATTTTCCACAGCACACCTGATGATCTTGTTCGCCAGTTGAGTTGTGTGTAAAATATTTCTGTTTTCAGCCCCACCACTAGTTCAGGTGTATAGTCGGACACAAGGAGACTTGGGAAAACCAAACATCCTCCTCTGCCATGCGAGCAACTTCTACCCACCGGTGATCAAACTCGACCTGCTGAAGGATACCGAGGTGATGCTGGAGGCTAATCAGACGGAGATGGCCTTTGAGGACAACTGGGACTACTACATGACCAAACATGCTCTCTTCACTCCGCAAAAAGGAGAGGAGTACGCCTGCCTTGTGACTCACATGGGAATGTCCAGAGTGTTTGTTTGGGGTACATTTACTTTTGAAGTTATTTGAAAATCATATCATACAAGGCCGAGCTATAGAGAAATAAATGCTAGACATCATATACATGAATAATAATATATGAATATAACATAATAGCATAATTAACCACACTTTGCAATGATATACAATAGAATCTGCTTTATTTGGTCCCGTTTATGTTCACAACTAGTCTACGTCGAGCCACTTATGAAGTCTTGGTCCACTATGTTCCTTTTACTAAAAAATGCATTACTTCAAATTATACATACATTGTCGACCGCTTTTGTTGACATAAAATTTGAAATCCAAAGGGATAATTTCGATTAAAACTGGATCCGTTTATGTCAACATGCTTTGTAGTATCGTTAACTTCATCATGATTGCTAAGCAGTGACGTCTAGTTATTTTAAATGTTTTATTATAATAACACTAGCTTAATAATGGATGATGTGATGGTGGCAGTGCAGTACTACATCACAATAACAAACATAATAAATTAATCCCTGATAGTGTAATTAAAAAATGTGTATTTTTGTAAAGGCAAAACTAACTATATGTTATTGTAGTTCTCTGGACTGTGGTTGGTCAAATGAAGCCACAAAAAATATCCAAGAAAATGTTGACTTTGTTTTTAATAATTTAATTAAAACATTTTTTTAAACTATTGTTTTGCAATATTTGCCACAGCGAGTCAATTGCATAAATGGTTTTGGTTCAGTTTTTATTCTGGATGCAAATTGTGTTTAGATATTATTACCTTATATTGTATACCAGTTTGTGTGACTGTTATGTAGATATAATGCATTGACTTAAGTAAAACAGGCAATCAATGTTAATGAAATACTAATGTACAAATCAAGTGAAATATTTCACTTTTTGTTTTTGTCTCTGTCTGCAGAAGCTGATACCTAATTTATTTGCACTCCCTTGTTTCGGGTATGTACTGGTTTCATTATCCCTGCTTATGTAACTAAGTAAATATACGTTTGTGCTATATCATTATTAGTTATCGTTATACTTTCCTTGATAACCTTAGGTCTGCTTTGTCTCAAGAAGATTAAGGCTGAAGTCCAAATCTGCCCCTTACCCCTAGTCTTAGTCTTTGGCCCCTCGGTTGTGGATGTTCATGTCAAACAAGTGGTGTCCCTATTATCCAGAAGAGCGAAAACCATGAA
The DNA here is from genome assembly GCF_033978685.3 of Nerophis lumbriciformis. Taxonomy (NCBI): domain Eukaryota; kingdom Metazoa; phylum Chordata; class Actinopteri; order Syngnathiformes; family Syngnathidae; genus Nerophis; species Nerophis lumbriciformis. Next base: position 35,557,547 of record NC_084552.2, read on the forward strand.
CACGTCGGATACTTTAAAAAAAAACGCCTTTTCAGTGTTAAAACGATATCCATCCACAAAAGTGGAGTTTCAAAACAGTCTTTTGTCTACACGATAATGCATTCACCCGCTGTCGCGCGCAGTGTTATGGGAAGAACGCTGAAAAGAAAAGAACATAAGTCAGTGTAAGTAACTATAAAGATTATTGGTTTTCATAGTAATGACATTCGTGTTTTATCAGGTGTTGTAGCTAGTGAACTACGATGTCCGCCTAGCAGCTAACAGACTTCACCACAATTTATTACATTTCACAAGTGATTAGACTGCTAATCTACCTCTAAAATGTATATTAGATATGTTTATAATGTTGTTTTTTTAATTAAAAAATCGCTTGACATGATGACCAACTAACACAACAAATTTACATATTGTAACTTCTGAATACTGTGACAATCCGTTTTTTACAGCTTATTATCGGTCTCCTAATTGAATTGTAATGTAGTACATAGTAGTGTAGAATGTTTACTAACTACGTCACAGCCATCAAGCAGCTTGAGGTGAGGATGTAACGGGAAACTAAAAAAAACGAATCAAAGTAAAGTATAGCAATGATAAACCAATAATACAAAAGTGGTCTTTGGATTCATGGTCACATGACCAAAAAGCTATTGAAAGGAAAAACCAAACATTAGCCGAGAATATTAAGAATAAACAAACAATATTAAAGTTGTTTTGACGTTACAAGTAGAATGACAAAACACCTGTTGAAGATTAAAATTGTCAAAAATGTAAAAAAATAAAATCCATCCATTTTCTACCGTTTGTGCCGTTCGGGGTTGCGAGGGGTGCCGCAGCCTATCACAGCTGCATTCAAGCAGAAGGCGAGGTACACCCTGGACAAGTCGCCACCTCATCGCAGGGCCAACACAGATAGACAACATTCACACTCACATTCACACACTAGGGCCAATTTAGTGCCGTAATGATGAACAAACAATATGAAAGTGGTTGGGGATTATAAGTAGAATGACTAAAAAACTGTTGATGTTGAAAATGAATTAAAAAAAGTTCAATGAAAGATAAAAACGGTAAAAAACAACTTGTGATAATATATAATAATAATAATAATATAATAATGAATTAGATTTATATGCATTTCTTTCTAGTGACTGAAAGTGTGTGACACTGAGAACCCATCATTTATTCAAGCCACATCCACACACTGATGGTGGTAGGCTACATTTGTAGCCACGGCTTGTTAGGGGGAGACTGACGGAAAAGTAACTGCCAATTGGCGCCAAGGGCCTCTCTAACCACCATCAAACATTCATTCACATTCATCAGTGTGGTCTGCACTGGAGGCAAGTGTCCTGTCCAAGGTGATGGTAGCAGGATTTGTACTGAGCTGAGTTACAACTGTTAAAAGTTTTGTAGCAAACCATCAGATTAAAGTTTGGCGCCATGCCAGGCCCATATCTTACGTTGTAGGCAAAATTCCTTTGCAATATATAATCGCTCATCTGTCTAGTATCTGTCATTTTAATCGCGACTCATTTGGTCAAAGTCCCTAGGAAGAGTTTGTTCAAGAATGACCCCTGTTTTTGGCCTAAAAATGGCTGACAAAAACCAAGATTGCTGACTTCCTGTTTATTTTTCACAATACGTGAATCTGGTGGCAGGGGCGCTAGAGTCTCAATATTGACATTTTGGGTTTGGGACCCCAAACACATCAAATTTTTCACTGGACCTTACGCGCCTGCAAAATTAGTTACGTTTTCATGCATCTTTTTTTTTTGTCTCAAGTCCCTCAAAAATGCGGTTGAATTGGGCGAATAATAACAAATGAAGAAATTTCAATTGGGCCTTCGCAGCTTTTTGCTGCTCGGGCCCTGATGATTGTGTTGGCATTAGTGAGAAAAAAACACTTCCTTCTAACAGGAGACATAAACCGGTGGAGTAGCATTATGTCCCAACCGGTTGGTTTGAGGAGCCAAAACAAAACACAGTGGAATGTGGCGACAAAGTGACGCAGCTGACAAATGCCAATTGTTGCGTTTGGACCAGTTGTTCCTCCCAGGGAATTCAAGTTTCTTGTCGTCGCTCCCAAGCTCTTTACGACACTTAAAGCTGAGTAAAAGAACCACCAGAGACAGAATAGGTATTTTGTAATATATTTGCAAAGCTTTGTAAATATCATGAGACCAGTCCAGCATAGAACATTCAATCGCGCAGCTAAGATGGTCTGCTCTAAAAAATGGAAACCTTCTCTTCTATAAAGTCTCTCTCCCTCCCAGCGTCGTTGTCTTGTCTTTCCAGCCTAAACACATGCCCATTGTCCTCCGCATCTGGACAGAAGAATAGATAAGAAGAAGGAGTATCTCTCTTTCTTACATTCCATACCCAAGGTTAGCACACAGTATTTGCAGACAACCAAAAGACCACAATTGGAAGAATAACACTAGCTGTTTTGTACTATGATTATGAAATTAAAGAAGTAACACTTAAATACGGGTATATGTAAATATCTGCCTCCGACACTACCTGAACACACCAGATTACTAGAGCTGTGAATCTTTGGGCACCACACGATTCAATTCCATTTTTGGGGGTTACGATTCAATTCAGACTTGATTCTCGATTCAAAACGATTTTTGACTCAAAATCATCCATTCATACATCAATACTTTTTAATGACATTGGGTGCCAGTTCTATGATTGACTACATTCCTCCATAAAAAAAAAAATCCTATATTACTTAAAAGAAAACTGGTTTCGTTTAATAAAATTCTGCCCAAACATTTAATCAAGTCAAATACAAATAAGGCAACAAGAGAAGTACCTCAGTCACACTTGTCTTTTCTTCAGTAAATCTTTACAGCAGAAATGGGCATCTACATCAACAATATGATTTGCCTGAATAGCTGGACAGGACAGATTCCAACAGCACTACTTTTTTTTTTTTTTTTTTAATCGATTTTTTTAATCGATTAATAATAGTTACAAATAAGAATCGCGATTAATTCTAAAATCAATTTTTTCCGACACCCCTAGATATTACATTCTGACAGGGTGTTAGCACAAACAGGGTGTAGGGCCCGTGCGCACAACTCAAGTGCTAACCATGACACCTATACATTTACCAAAAGTACACTGTTCAGTTGTGATCTAGTCAGGAAATGGAGGTAAATAATTGCATCTTTTGTCTTGCAGTTGAAGGCACGTCATCGTTGGCAGAGTTGTGTGGCATCCACTCGCTGTGGTGGTTTTCATCATCGCCAGGAAAAGGTTGTCAACGTGCCTGTACCTCAGGCTTGGGCGTTGCCAGACCAACAGACTCCATTTATGAATTTAAATGAACACAAAACAAAAACCAGTGGGTTATGTTCACAAAATCCACTGCCAAAACTATAAAACACTTCGTTTTCACTCCCTGACCATCTTTACAATCAGAAATAATATAAAATGCGTTAATTTGTAGCTCAGACTGTCATACAAGTTTAATATACTGTACAGTAGTGATGCCGGTAACTCGTTACTTTAGTCTAATATGACCAGGTTTTGCTGTAACAAGTAATCTGTTTACATCTGTTTACAAACCAGTAATCAGATTAAAGTCACTGTGCATTATTATTTTTGTCATTTTCCTTCTCAAAAAGATATATTTACCTTCTTCTTGCATTTTGGGAGTGACAGCATACATGCGACAAGTCACGTTTTTAGCACGAGGACAACTCACGTGTAAAGCGCTGATCAGACCCAGGGACCAATTTACCTTAAGGCAAACAGGAAGTTGCGATTCTAAGGGACCCTAATTGTCTCATGAAAACGACAATTACAGTTTTTTTCTATTTGAAACAATTATTTTTGGGTTGTGCCGTTTAGGCGATTTTTGTGAATAAGTACATGATCGGCCATTGCAGATTAACGTCTTTTTATGCGGATCACAAACGCTGATTCTCTCCGGTTGACAAGCTAGCAGCTCATTGTATATCTCCATACACAGTGTGGAGCTGCTGACCTATAAAAATCACCTCCATTACGGCACTTAAACTTCATTTTTTTGTATCTTAAGTATCATTATCAAATATTATCACTGGAGGACGAGCCTCAACATGTTACACGTTGAGAGAAGCTATCTCGAAACAACACCAATAAAGAAGTGCTTAGTAAAGTTTAAGAAGTGTTGATGGAACTGCGTTACAGCAGAAAGTAAACAGTTGTTAACTGGAAACTAATAAGTATATTAATAAGAGTCTAGGTAGATTATCATTTTACAACAACTGCAGGTGTGTCAGCATTGTCTCAGTCAGATCACTACACTGTAAACTGGTGGCGTCCACACCCAAGCTAATATCACTATATGATCGCTAGTGATCCGATCAGTCTTTTTTTCATCTTTTCTCATAATTTTTTTGTTGCTTTTGTTAAGGTTAATAAACGGAGGGAATAATTCCCTGGACACAGAAGTACTTTGAGGTTAATACCTAATGGTTGAATGAGTAGCAGATGGTAGTTTTTGCTTTTCTTTAGTTATTGTGTACTATTGACTTTATTTTGCTTGAACAGTTTTGTGTAGTAGAAGAGAATAGGGAACTATTTTAAATATTGTGTTGATATTATTAAACTGTCAATAGAAGTTACCATAAATAAATGGAAAAATGTACAGTTAATACATGTGATCGGCATTGGTATCGGCTGATCTCACTCTCATGGATGATTGGAATCGGCAGTATAAAACCTTGAAGATCCTTAAATTATTTATATATTTTGTCATAATTTGTACAGTTAAAATACACCAACAATAATTAACCAGTCATGATTGTTTTGAAATATCCCCCTCCCTGCTCACACAGTGGACCATTTCACACAACTGGCATGTTTAGTGGGACCAAAACAGAATTTGTTGGTGCAGTTTTGGGATTTTTTTAAAAATTGTATTATTGAAAATGAAACGGATTTACTTAAGCAGAGTGAAGAATATGGGAAGGCGAAAAGAAAACCATCAGTTTTCATTTAAACTACTGAAGGTATCAACCTTTTCCTCAGTGACAGTAAATGTATGTGATCTACTCTGTAGGAAGCAGAAGTGACGCGTTTCATCACAAATATGGTAAACCATATTTAAAACTGATTATTAATTTTGACTTGACTAATAAAGTGGGGATAGGTTGATTGGCAACACTACATTGGCCCTAGCGTGTGAATGTTGCTTTTTAAATAAGTAATTCATTATCAGATTACTTTTTCAAAGAAACTGGCAATATTGCTGTACAGTACTACGGTATAAAGAGAAGTGCATATTAAAATAAATTGAAACTACTCTACTTTTGGTTACTTTGTACCCAATAAAGTTTTAGTATCATCTATCAACTTAATATGACATGCCGAGTGTTTGTAAATGTTTGACAACACTGTATATGCTAAAAAAAAAAGAACTGATTAAAAGGCTGTAAGCTAGTCCACTGAGGCACACAATATCTTGGGCCTTTTGATTCACGTTAGTAATCAATAAATACATGTACAGTATCTTGTCATAATTTCACATTTTAAATGTAGGCTAGAGATAGGTTGATTGGCAACACTAAATTGGCCCTAGTGTGTGAATGTGAGTGTGATTGTTGTCTGTCTATCTGTGTTGGCCCTGTGATGAGGTGGCGACTTGTCCAGGGTTTACCCCGCCTTCCGCCCGAATGTAGCTGAGATAGGCTCCAGCACCCCCGCGACCCCAGGACAAGGGGTAGAAAATGGATAGATGGATGGACACCCTGCCATTAGGTCAAGCAATGTCAAGTGCATGTAATGGTGCCCCCTGCTGGCCATTCCAAATTGTGTATGAGAGCTACTTTGACAAAAAAAATAAAAGAGTAATGAGCTATTTGTGTTTTATTCATATGAGTGGCAACATTGAAATTGTAAGCAGATCTCCACTCAATCAGTGTGGTCCTGCTCTTTTGGCTTTTTAGTTTAGTCGCCACATCATGCTTCAAATATTGTAGCGTCACAACATGGCAGTTTTTTTCAAGCATATTCTACGATTATTTGGTACCAACTTAAGCATTCTCAAGCATAACAATGGCTGAATAAACTAAACATATAAATATTAGTAGTATTGGCCACTGGTGGAGACCAAACTAATCAGAGCGTGCTGTTCAGTATGGTGGCCACTGATTGGCTCAGCCTCAGACTATATGGGATAATAAAAAGGGTGTAAAGGTGACTAAAGGGTGTTATTTTATGTCTAGATGACTGTTGAAATGTTAAAAAACATATTTATTTGACTTATCATTAATGATTCCTACTTCGCGCAACTTTCATTTATCACAGCCATGTCCGGAACCAATTTACGGCGATAAATGAAGGACCACTGTATTATAATTTGTCATATAATTGAAGCACTAATGAAGTGTTTCTTAACCATATGGCCGGGGGGCCCACTCTTGCACTGAGAACGCGTGGGACGGTGTGGCTCGGTTGGGAGAGCGGCCGTGCCAGCAACCTGAGGGTTCCTGGTTTGATTCCCCCGGCTTCATTCATCCTAGTCCCTGGGCAAGACACTTCACCCTTGCTCCTGATGGGTTGTGGTTGTGTTTAGGGCCTTGCATGACAGCTCCCGCCATCAGTGTGTGAATGTGGAAATAGTGTCAAAGCGCTTTGAATACTTTGAAGTAGGGCTGGGCGATATATCGAATATACTCGATATATCGCGGGTTTGTTTCTGTGCAATATAGAAAACGACTATATCGTGACATTCGAGTGTAAGTTCTCACGCAGTTGCTTTTAGCTTTACACTACAGGCCTTTCTCACTCTATCTGGTCTCCCGTTCTCACAGAGACATAAAACAAGCGCACCTTCTTACATACGTGTCATACGCCCTCACGGAGCAGAGAGGTAGCGGAATGGGTAACATTAGCTGTGGTGTGAGTGGTAATACGAGAAAGAAGGTGCGAATCTGGCAACAAAATGGAGGAAGAATTAACTCCCAAGAAAAACAGCAGGGGTTCCATCGTCTGGCGGTGGGTTGGCTTCAAGCGGAAAGATGTTGAACAGACAACCGTAATATGTCAAGTAAAAGCATTGCTACAAAAAGTAGCATTACTGCTAATTCGTAGCATCATTTGAAAAGTCACCCGCTAGAGAATGAAGAGTGCTTGAAACTCCGCATGTCAACATCTCCGGCCGGTGCCACACCCACAAAATGCCCAAGCAACCTGCACATCAACACCATTTCCACATCAACACCGTATGAAAAAAATAGTCAACAACAGAAGGAGATAACGTACGCAGTAACCTACCACATAGTGAAGCACATACACTATTTGGTTTCCTATTATACAGCTAATTTTTATTTGACAGTTATTGAAATATCTTGTGTGACATCATGCACAGAGGTGCACTTTATTTGTTTTAAACTATTGTAGTGGCGTTCTGTACAAAAAGTGCACTTTAATTTAGTCTTGTTTTGTTATGTCATCTTAGTGACATCATGCACAAAAGTGCACTAATAGCTTGTTTTAAAATGTCTCTGACAATCTTGCACTTTCTGTTTTGAAATGACATGAATGTTTGTGCCACTGCTTAATAACTGTTTAATAAATACAGTTTTGGTAAATTGACTTAGTTGTGATTTCCCTCTCTGCATGGAAGTTTACAATTAGCATATTTTAACGCAGTATGAAGAAGAATGTTTTAATGTAGACACATAGAACTATCATACTGCTGTGATTTTATGCATCAAGTGTTCATTCAAGGCTAAGGCAAAAATATTGAGATATATATCGTGTATCGTGACATGGCCTAAAAATATTGAGATATTAATAAAAGTCCATATCGCCCAGCCCTACATTGAAGGTAGAAAAGCGCTATACCAGTATAACCCATTTACCATTTACTTAGAGGGCCGCCAAAAAATATCTGTTTCTCAGCTGTGGTCCGTATGGGCCGAAGCGGTACGCCGTTGTAATACACTTTTCCACCACTTGTGGCAGTAATGACAACGTGAAACAAACAAGAAATCTGGAGCTAAAGTCTTAGAGAAGTTTCTTAAGCGCAAAAAATTATGACTAAAGTGGTGAAATTGTATTTTCATTCGCGCGTTAATTTTATTGACAGTTTAGTTAAGAAACATATTCATTTCGAATTTTGTATATTTATTTTAGCACAACATAATTGTGTGTAAATTTGTTTTTGTCAGTTATTTATGAGTCCCCTACTATGCTTATGTTTTTAATCAGCCTGACTTAGGCCTAAGGTCTATGTGTTAAATAAATATTAATCGTGGTTACATATCATTTGACAGTGTTGTAAACTGTAAGTAGGTTAGATATAATTCCATCCATCCATCCATTTTCTACCGCTAGTCCCTTTTGAGGTCGCGGAGGTGCTAGAGCCTATCCCAGCTGCACTCGTAATTTTATATAAATTAAATTCAAGAGTAAGATGACTAATTCAATGTTAATATTTGAGTGGGTACCGGCACCCTGTGTAGTGGAAAAGTTGGGCCCCGAGGTCAAAAAGATTAAGAACCCCTGCACTAATGAACATGAATAAAAAACACTAAAAGTTGTAGCAAATATTCCCCTTTGTAAATAATTTAAGAATGTCAACAGAAAAAATACCCTGATATCTAATCCACAACTGCATTTTATTCATGTAAACACATTTGAAGGCTATGTTGGTCTGGAGTGAACTATATATCGTTGTAGATGATTGCATTTGACTTGTTTTTTCTTGCTGCTGCTATATAATTGTGATATGTTGGGCGACGTGACTCTACAAGACTCAGGGTCTTCCAAACCTTTCCTGCACATTTGTATTGCTGTACAATAAATATTAATAGTTGTTTAGTGTTTGTGTGCGTGTGCAAATACATAGATACAAATTCATATGTAAAAATAAATTCACACGAGAGCAGAAAAATATCGATCATATCAGTTTAGTATCGATCTGATGCTGATATCACCATTGGTTTGGTATTGTTGTTATCAGGATGGACGCCCACCTAGTCCCGCCCCTTACAGCTATGACTTCCCTAAATGGCAATGTGTCCGGTAAAATGTTTTTACAATGTTTAACGCGTATTTTTCGCCATTTAAAAGCCATTTAACACATTTCTAATGGGTTAATAAGATGATTTCAAATATTACAATACAACTGCTTTTGCTAAATCGCTAGCTATGAAAATCTTGATTTTAAGCCTCAAGTTGCTTTTAAAAAGAGTTGCTTTTAAAAAGCGTGACGTCACTGTGTAATTAATACACATTGTATATGCAGCCATAAAAGTTTCTTTTTAGCTTAAATATTTGTTTTTGAGCGTCAAAACTTTGTTTACAGTGGATGACGCGGTTAAATAGATGTTTGACGTAGATATGAGTCAAACTTTTTTCATCGTTTCATCATAAGTTTCAAACAATCAATGAATCGAGCTGTGGGGGACTTTCCGCACTTTCGCCACACTCAAATGTATACCACTATATGTGTCAGCGTGCGTGTAAGTGTGTGTGCGTGTATTTGTTAGAGCAGTCGTGTAAATGGAGCCACATACATTTCTTTACGATGTTCCCCCGTTGGTCATTGAACAATTCTGCCAAATAATGGACATTGAATGTTGCCGCTATGGATGGCGCGCTCTCGGTGAGTTTAATTTTTTTTAAAAGTAATAATAGTACTTTTTGTTATTGTTTTCATTATTCGTAATAATATACACATTTATTGTTAGTACTTATAGTAGTATCAAAACAGGAATACTATACTGCGTGGTCTTCAAACGTTTTTTCGCCGAGTACCACCTCAAAAAAATGGCTACCCAAGTACCACTATATTATAGTGGTACTTGGGTAGCCATATAATGACCAACATCAAAATACAGTAACGTAGTAAGCCCAAGTATTCATTAAAAACAAGGCCGTTTTTAATGAAAACAAGAAGTATATTTAATATTTTTGGCCACTGTAACATAATACACAGTTTGAACAGCAATACAGTGTATAATATATCAGTGGTGGGCAAACTACGGCCTGTGGGCCACATCCGGCCCGATGGTCCCATTAATCCGGCCCCCGAAATATTAAAACAGAATAGAGAATCTGTTTTGAGAATTACCACAACAAAACTGATACTAGACTTAGAGGCACTGGCAAAAATGGGTGATTAAAAACACTGCTCCCACTAAAAGAAAATGTAAGCGTTAACCCTAAATACCATTTTTATGTTTCTTTGATGATATGATATTGTTGAAAATAGATGTACCCCACCTTCCGCCTGAATGCAGCTGATATAGGCTCCAGCACCCCCCGTGACCCCAAAAAGGACAAGCGGTAGAAAATGGATGGATGGATAGATGTATTATGATTAAAATAGCCCATGTGTGAGAAGCCTACTCCTAGTTCCAACATATTTGCAATGCTTTGAAATGCATCATGTGCTCGCCCGGCCCATATGTCAAATTTCAAAAGCCAATGTGGCCCCTGAGCCCAAAAGTTTGCCCACCCCTGCAATATAGGAAAATAAAACACTGTATTTTTATCAAGTGATTCTTTAGCGTACCACTTGATGTAGGCCGTTCCACAGTTTGAAATAATTTACTGCTATATTCTATTAGTAATGCTAATTGAATCGATTCTTATGACTTGGCTATATGGGATGAGCCGTTTCTTTCAAAGAGTCGTTCAAAACACTCATTATATGTATTTTTTTCTACTTTCATACTATAGTAAATTCTCAAACCGTTAAAATTATACCCAAAGCAAACTATAACTTACTACCCAAGAACATACAACAATTATTCTCAACAAAAGAGGAAAAATACAACCTACATTTTTTTTTTTTATATTAAAACATTTGTATGCACATACAACACTTAAATGGGTTATACTTGTATAGCGCTTTTCTACCTTCAAGGTACTCAAAGCGCTTTGACACTATTTCCACATTCACCCACTGATGGCGGGAGCTGCCATGCAAGTCGCTAACCACGACCCATCAGGAGCAAGGGTGAAGTGTCTTGCTCAAGGACACAACGGACGTGACTAGGTTGGTAGAAGCGGGGATCGAACCCTTAGGGCACTCTCCCAACCGCGCCACGCCGTCCCCAAATATCAACCAGGGGTAACAATCACTGGTAGAAAGTTATTAAATCGGATTTAAATGATAAATGATAAATGGGTTGTACTTGTATAGCGCTTTTCTACCTTCAAGGTACTCAAAGCGCTTTGACACTACTTCCACATTTACCCATTCACACACACATTCACACACTGATGGAGGGAGCTGCCATGCAAGGCGCTAACCAGCAGCACCCATCAGGAGCAAGGGTGAAGTGTCTTGCTCAGGACACAACGGACATGACGAGGTTGGTACTAGGTGGGGATTGAACCAGGGACCCTCGGGTCGCGCACGGCCACTCTTCCACTGCGCCAATAATTCTAATTTACACATCCAATATATGCCAGTGATTCTCAAACTGTGGTACGCCAAAGAAGTCTGTAAATATGTTCTGTATATGTATGGAGTATCATTAGCGATGATGTTTGTGCATTGTGTATAATGTTACAGTGGCCAACAACATTAAATATACTTGTTATATACATTTATGGCTCTTCTCCTGGGAGTTTAAGCGGCGGGAATCACTGCAACCATAGGCCGCTGAGCCAGGCAGCTCCGGCGGCTGTTTCAGAAACTGGGACAAAGTATGCACTTGTGAATGCAAGGTCAGTCACGAATAAAACTTTCATCCTTCAAGATTTCTTCAAATCGCATTCTTTGGATTTATTGTTCGTCACTAAAACCTGGATAAATGCTGGCGAGTCTGCTGCCTTCTCGGAACTGTTGCCTCTCGGCTGTACATTCATCAACACACCAAGAAGTATAGCAACATACTTGCCAACCCTCCCGAATTTTCCGGGAGACTCCCGAAATTCAGCGCCTCTCCCGAAAACCTCCCGGAACAAATATGCTCCCGAAAATCTCCCGATTTTTAGCTAGAGCTGGAGGCCACGCCCCCTCCAACTCCATGCGGACCTGAGTGAGGACAGCCTTTTTTTATGTCCGCTTTCCCACGATATAAACAGCGTGCCTGCCCGATCACGTTATTCCATACGAGGTGTCCGGCATACCGCCGATGAGCTTGGTGCAGATGGAGAAGATCTTCTCGGAGTCTGTGTTGGCGCACACTTTGCCAAAGCCGACGCTGGTCAGGCTGCTGAGGGTGAAGTAGAGGGCGGCGATGTACGAGCTGCGCACCGACGGGCCGCCGACCGTGTTGTTGACGTAGGGCATCTCCAGGCGTTTGCCCAGCTCATGGAGCCATCCTTGGGGAAGAGACGGGAGGACAACAGAGTGACAAGAACCAAATCATCCAGACTAGAGATAAATTGTATTATTATGTTATCTTACCTAAAAACAAATATATTTATTAATAACTTAAAAAAAAAAAACTCAATACATTTTTACTATATTTTGCTAAAAACATCAAAATGAATGGTATTTTTATTTGTATTTTTTCTGACTCCTTATTACATCCAGTCATAGAATTATACATTCAAATAAACATATTTGAAATAATTAATTTTAAATGATCATAATAATTCATTTAAAATGACCATATTTAATTATTAAAATAATTGCTTGTTTATCAACAACTTTAGCATTTTATTCATTACATTTTGAAGCTCTCAGAAGCCAAGTTATGTTAAATTCCTTAAGATTTATTTATGCAAGTTTGAAGTATCAATTATCTAAACACAGTTTTGTTTGCATATTTTCAGGATGTAGACATATATATATATATATATATATATATATATATATATATATATGAAATACTTGACTTGGTGAATTCTAGCTGTAAATATACTCCTCCCCTCTTAACCACGCCCCCGACCACGCCCCACCCCCCCACCTCCCGAAATCGGAGGTTTAAAGGTTGGCAAGTATGTATAGCAACGATCTTGAAAGTGTCTTTTTACCACAAAATGCTGTCGGTGATGTATTTCCCCTCATTTGAAATGAGTTGTTTTGAACTGCGTCAGACTAAGCTGGCGTTTTGTCATTTATCGACCTCCTAAGCACAGCACAGATTTGATCTTTTCCGATTTTATTGCTGCTATACTTATGGAGTATGACATAATTTAAATTAATATAATTAAGTTTAATATTCATATGTGTTGTCCCTCCAAGCCAATGGCAAAACACTTTTTTAGAATTAGTTGATGCTTTTAATTTGATACATGTCACTGGACCTACACAAATACACGGACACACTTTAGACCAGGAGTTATAAACGTGCAGGTTTTATCCGGCCTGCGGGATGAGTTTGCTAAGTATAAAAATGAGCCGAAATTTTTGAATGAAAGAAACTGCTGTTCTCAATGTGTCCACTAGATGTCGCAATAGCAATTCTTTGTATCTTTGGAGATGATGCTACATATGTAAAAATGCACCAGTCGAGGAAAATGAGCAAACTATATAAATGACATCCTGTAATTTGATTTTGATATTATTTTTTATTTTGATTAATTGAAAATGAACACCAATGAACTGTCTGTCTATCTGTGTTGGCCCTGTGATGAGGTGGCGACTTGTCCAGGGTGTACCCCGCCTACCGCCCGAATGCAGCTGAGATAGGCTCCAAATTTAAAGAAAGTGAACTGTGTGTAATTGACTGCAATACTGTCAATCTCTTAAGTGTTTATTGTTGGTTTGTTGAAATTGTTCACACATTGCACAATGCACATAGAAGAGTTTTTATTAATGCCTTATTATGTTTTCGTTCAATCCTAGATGGGCTGTGACTTAAAGTTGAATTTCTTTGTAAAGACACTGAGATTAAGTCTAAGTTCTTTGTGTTCTTCATGGTGTTTTTGAAACGGCACACATTTTTTTCTCAGAATTTTCCACTAACTTGAAGTGTTTTGTCAAGAGGATTATTGGTGATATGTACATTTTTATAATGTGCTTATTCTATATTGGGCCAAAGTTAAACAAAGAAAACAATCTGTAGTTGTTGTAGTTGTATTTTTAAGTTGTTATGCCATTATTTTACCCGTCCGGCCCACATGGGAATAGATTTTCCTCCATGCGGCCCCTGAGCTAAAAGGAGTTTGACACCCCTGCAGTAAGAAGAAAGTGTCAGGATGTTGTGAAGGCTGAAAAAACTAAGTATTTATCTGACTTCAGATATCTTGAGTTTCAAATAACATTCACAAGCCCAGGGTTCTTTTTAAAACAATTGGTTCCTTTTTAAATCACAGTCCAATTACCATGCCGTAAATGTCATGCATGACTTGTGACAATTTCTTGCAATTTTTGAACAACAAGGTTGCTACTGTCAGAGCTAACATATCACCCCTGTCTTTATTCTTGCTCCGTCAACAAATTGTGTGAACGTTTTTAATGAGTTTGAACCTGTGTCACTATCAGCTCTCACTGACTTGATGAGTAAACTGAAAGCTGGCTCTTTTCCCACAGACCCTGTCCCGCCTCTCTTTTTCAAGGAGATATGGGCAACTATTGGCCCTATTGTGAAGGATATAGTCAACCGCAGCCTGACTTCTGGGGTTGTGCCTTTCTACTGTAAAAAGGCAGATGTTGAACCTTTGTTAAAAAATCTTGACCGTCTTGTCCAGCTATCAGCCTATTCCTAAGCTCCCCTTTGTATCCAATAGTTTAGAGAAGTGTTTTTTATGCAGATACAGACTTTTTTAAATGACACTGGCATTTTAGATCCTTTTCAGTCAGGTTACAGAGCCTTTCACAGCACCGAGTCTGCACTCTTAAAGGTTTTTAATGACTGATTCCGGCAGTTCAGCCATTTTATTGCTTTTAGACCTGACTGCTGCTTTTGACACAGTTGACCACACAATTCTTTTATCTCGTTTGGAAGACCATGTGGGTGTCAGGGGGACTGCTCAGAAGTGGTTCAGGTCTTACCTGTCAGGGAGAAGTTTCTGTGTAATATTGGGGGACTCAACTTCATCCATCGCCCCCCTTGACTGTGGAGTCCCCCAAGGATCAATTATTTTATCATTGTTATGCAGGTGACTGCCAAATATATTTGCCAATTTCTAAAAATAATCGTACACCCCTGTCACCCTTAGTTGAGTGCTTAAATGACATCAAGGCCTGGTTGGCGCATAACTTTTTAAAGCTAAACGAGGAAAAAACTGAAGTTGTGCTGCTGGCCAACAGTGATCCTCTGCTGGACTTGGACTTTCTTAAGAACTCTGTACGCCCCACAGCCACCAGCCTTGGAGTCATTATAGACGATGGTTTTAAATTTGACAAACAAATCAACTCTGTTGTTAAATTAAGTTTTTATCACCTTTGGCTTTTATCAAATATTAAATCTTTTTTTATCTTTATCTTTACACTGGAATAAGTCAAAATGCACTGTCATGCTTACAGTTAGTCCAGAACTGTGCGGCACGATATTTAACGGGCACCAAAAAAGAGAGCACATCACCCCGATTTTCGCTTCTCTGAATTGGCTTCCTGTTTGTTTTAGAATTCATTTTAACATTTTACTGTTTGTTTTTAAAGCTTTGAATGGACTGGCCCCAAAGTACATCACAGACCTCATCCAAATTTATGCTCCACACCTAAAAAGTGTCACGGTAAAAACTGTAATTATAGATAACTCCTATGCTACATGACTTTACTGTAACATTTTAACAACAAAGATAAAAAAAAAATATATATATATATATTAAATATAGAATAAAATAAAACATAATTGCTGTTTTGTGCATGTTGGCCACTTTTCAGTAGTACTGTTCGGTTGCCAAAATATGATATGTGATTCTATATCTGATCAGGCTCGCTAGTATAGCTTCGTCTGAACTTTGCATGATCCGATTGCTAACATCAGTCGTCTCAAAAAGTACAGTCTCAACTGCAGTTATCAATGTGTGATGTCCAGCTGAGCAGGTTATCAACATGGACTACTAGATGTTTACAGTATATGTTATCACCAGAGTGATAGACTGGTCTTAAATGATAACACACACAAGCTGTGTGTTTTTGCCAGTTTTAAAATCAGATCTTTTTTGTCGCGCCACTCAATGAAGGTGTTAATCTCATTGTGGTTTGCAAAAGTGTTCATGTCCTTACGCAGAAGACTCACTGTCGTTAAAATGAAATCAACTTGTTCTTCTTGTGGTGTGGGTTTAGTGTGCTTCACATAATGGTAGGGGAAACATAATTATTTTTATTTGTGCTTTTGAAATAGCGGCCCGAATCTGCCCGAGATTCTCGGAGGTTCGCGTGTTTGAGCGTATGGAGGCAGGGGGTCGCAGTCCCACCAAGGAGCTGCTGTGGTCCTGGGCCCAGCAGAACTCGCGAGTGCAGGACCTGCTTGGGGTACTGCAAGACATGGGCCACCATCGGGCCTTGCAGATCTTCCTGGGTCACTTTCATGCAGTCAGAGGTACTGTAAGTACTGTACAAACAAGAATGACCACAAACATAGACTTTACCTTTACACTGCCATTATAAAACCTAAATTAACTGTACAGGCAATGTATTTCATGTAACATTCCTAACTGTTATATAAGTGTAACTATAGCTATTATAGTAGTACCTCAACTTATGAGTTAAAGGGAAACTGCACTTTTTTTGGATTTTTGCTTATCATTTACAATCCCTATGTAAGACAATAACACATATGTCTTTCCTTTTTTATGCATTCTAATATGTAACATACGGCAAGTCCGAGGTGGTTATATTGAAGCTAATGGGAGTCATTACATAATTGCGCCCATAAAGCCCTGTAAAAAACATCCCAAAACCAACAACAATACATCTCGGGACCTGAGTACTAACAAAGTATTAGGGATATTGTTATTATAAGCACTAATGCCAAGGAACTACTTTTAGCAGCGCCATAATCACAGACGGCTAAGTAGCTTATGCAGCTGCAGTGTTGACATACTGAGCTGCTGCATCGCCTCTGAGTTGGTCAAAGTTAATTCCAGATTATAAATCATTCCTTTCACTTGGATAGTAGACACATTTAGCCATAAACGAGAAGTTGGTCAACTTTGACATTCAACTTAGACTCAGAGATGGCGAGAAAGACACGTTTCGTTTTTTATTAGAATTTTTTTTTTACCAGCGTGAGGATAACTATTAATTCTTCATCTAAACCTAACAATATATACATCCCATTAGTCGGCATCCCAGTGAGAGCAGACATTGTACAGTAAGTGATTGTTTTATAATTTTTGTAGTTTGTATTTCTTGTTTAGCACTTACCAATAGTGGTACTTGCTGGATCTGCTTAGCACTCAACTTCTAAAAATTCTTGCTCATCCTCTGTATATTCAGGCTCAAAAATACAAGATTCTGCATTATCATTTGTCCCAAAGTAGTCATCGTTGTCTTTCATGAAGGCTGCCAAGATTAGTTGTTGTTGTTGTGGAAGGAAAAAGTGAAGATTATGATGCGTCTGTGAAATCAGTATGTGGCTGTATGCTTAAAATGACCAAAATACGTAAATATTACATGTTATGAATGTGCCTGTTACTACATTACATATATACTTACAGCGTTTGTATGAACTATGATGGAGGTTTTTGGATGTTTTTTAGATCGCTTTTAGGGCGATATAGACACAATGACATAATGATTTCCATTGTTAGCTGACTTTTGCAAGTGTTCATTATATAAGTTAGAATGCATTTAAAAAAAGAAAAACATACAGTATGTGTTATTGTCCTACATAACGATTGATTCCAATGAAACATGCAGTAAAAGTGAGTGAATCTAACTTTATTTAAAGGGGATTCATTGTGTGGATTTTCTCTGAGTGAAGCGGTGTGTGTTTTCCACAGGGGAACACCAGCCATCAGTCACTTTGCAAGACATCCTTAAAGGAACCAGAGATTTTCACTCTGAAGCAAAAATTTCAGGGGGCAGCTTCTCTGACATCTACCAGGCACAGGTGGAAGGCAAAACATTTGCAGTAAAGCTTTTCAAACAGGTTAGTGGGTATTGTAAGAACTGCTTTAACCCTCACTTTACACCTTGGCTGTGACTCAAATGGAATACTTCCGTTAGTATAATGTGTGCGTACACTGTGTACTTAGTTCCTGAGGGTGCAAATACTTCCTTTTTAATGGTGAATTGCAACCACTCAGGTTAGTTCGTCCCCTTCTGCTCTGTAGCCAAGATGGCGACTGTGCAGGGTGGACTATCCAGGTACTGACAGTGCACTACATTTTGTTTTACTTTTCGATGTGAACGTATTTTGCACTCAAAAGACTTAAAGGAAACCTATGATACATTTTGTCTTTTCTGACTTACATATGTCAAAAACCCGTGTTAAACAATGCCAAAGTGTCAAATTATAACGTTTATGCATTTTGGTGTGAGTTTGCATGCAGTTTTGGATGCCTCTATTCGCGGGGTTCTGCAGTCCGGCTACGTTGTGATGTCACAACAAGGTGGATGTTCCTTTTTGAACATTGACTGTGCGTTCCATTTACATCGGAAGTTGAGTTATGAGCGCTCCAGTTACAAGGTCTGAAATCAAGATGGCCACATCTACGAAAGCTATTGCGCTTACCTTATCTGAAAACTATGCACTCCTTATGCAAACTTCAAACACTGTGGAAGAAGAGGTAACATAGGCGCTATTGCTAGCATTCTAGAACATATAAAACACATGAAAACATTTAATTTACACTAAGTAACATTACCATATATGTACATCCAACAATACAATGCAACAATCCACCTGCTCAGTGGCTTAGTGGTTAGAGTGTCCGCCCTGAGATTGGTAGGTCGTGAATTCAAACCCCGGCCGAGTCATACCCAGTGTTGGGTTAGTTACTGAAAACCAGTAACTAGTTACAGTTACTAGTTACTTTATTTCAAAAGTAACTCAGTTACTAACTCAGTTACTTACACCAAAAAGTAATGCGTTACTGTGAAAAGTAACTATTTAGTTACTTCTTTTTTTCTTCTTTTTTTTTTAAAGCTCCCATTAATGCCCTTTTTGCCTTCATTTCAGTACTGTTATTGCACTGGAGAATAATACAATCTGTTGATCAACTTGACATACATTTTTATTTTCCTTTTAACATAATTAATGAAAAACAGTGCAACATAAAAAGGCATTCCTCCTTTCTTTAAACTTGGACCAATGACCATGAATAAAAAACAAGTTAAAGTGCAACATAAGAAGGCACATCATCTTCCTTGAAACATAAAGCCTGACATCTGGAGTGATGCTGCTGTCTTCCACACTTGGAGCCATGGATTGTAGAATACTTGTTTTCAGTGGCAGGATCATTGACACAGATGGTGAAGTTTCAGTGCTCAGTAGAGATGGAACACTTTTGAGGGGTTTAAGCACCTGGAGGACCTCACCTGCCACTCTCACATCATCATCATCAGACAGGGTGACATTTGTCTTCAGGGTGTTGTGGGTCAATGCAGAGTATATAGCTGCCTGCTGCTCCAACATATCATAAGTGGAGTTCCACCTCGTTGGGACATCATGTATGAGCAGGCAGCTTTAGCATTTCTTGCTTTGTCTTAAGCACATGAGCAGCTGTTGTGCTTGGGTGGAAGTAAGAAACCTTCCTGATCCTCCCAAAGAGGCGCTCCATCCTATTGACTGAGATTCCCTTCTGTGATGCCAAATTCACTACATGTGCAAAGCACCTATCTGTGGTCCCAGTCCTGCCTCATTCTCTGTAATTATTTGATTTTAGGCATTATCACGTGTGACTGGGATATCTTTATCTTCCAGTCCTCCACTGCTTGTGTCAGTACCTGCGCAAGGTGACTCTCGTAGAGGGGGCGTGTCTTCTCATCTCCCAGTCTGCTGTGATGAAGTGAGCGCTTATAGTTCCGCTGGACGTCCACCCGTCTGTCATGAGCGCAACAGATGATGCTCGGGATAGTTCATCCACAACTTTTTTCTTCTCCTGCTCATAAAGATCTGGCACAATCTTATTGCTGAAGTGGGTGCGCGACGGGATGTCGTAACGTGGTTCAAGCACGTTCAGCATGTGTTTAAAACCCTCGTTTTGCACAACCGAGTCTGCACTTATAAACACACCGATTCAATGGCGGGGGCGTTCAAGCTCCTCCGTTACTCCGCTCGCCATGACCACGCTGTGTGTGGACTGAACGTGCCAACAACTTTTTTTCCCCACACCCACACCCACACACACATAGACCGCGCCTCTTTTCTTCTCTCCTGCTTGTGACAGAGGAAGATTCAGAAGAACGACACCGCAGCGCTTCTGTTTCTAGCCGATACTACATCAAAAGTAACGTAAAATAACGCAGTAACGCATCATGTAGTAACGGTAACTAAATTACTGAATAAAAAAAATAACGCGTTAGATTACTAGTTACCGCCGAAACTAACGGCGTTACAGTAACGCGTTACTTTGTAACGCGTTAGTCCCAACACTGGTCATACCAAAGACTACAAAAAATGGGACCAATTACCTCCCTTTTTGGCACTCAGCATCAAGGGTTGGAATTGGGGATTATCCATCCATCCATCCATTTTCTACCGCTTGTCCCTTGCGGGGTCACGGGGGGTGCTGGAGCCTATCTCGGCTGCATTCGGGCGGAAGGCGGGGTACACCCTGGACAAGTAGCCAACAAATCGCAGGGCCAACACAGATAGACAGACAACATTCACACATTAGGGCCAATTTAGTGTTGCCAATCAACCTATCCCCAGGTGCATGTCTTTGGAGGTGGGAGGAAGCCGGAGTACCCGGAGGGAACCCACGCAGTCACGGGGAGAACATGCAAACTCCACACAGAAAGATCCTGAGCCCAGGATTGAACCCAGGACCTTCGTATTGTGAGACATACGTAATAACCCCTGTTCCACCGTGCTGTTTAATTGGGGGTTAAATCACCAAAAATTATGCTCACTGCTCCCCTCACCGCCCAGGGGTGAGGGCGATGGGTCAAAAGCAGAGGATACTCTTACCACGCCTAGTGTGTGTGTGACAATCATTGGTACTTTAACTTTAACTTTGAATCCTATACGGCTGATTTAGTGCGACAAAAACAGATTTTACAGAAGCTTATTTTATTGTTTATAATCACTGCAGCTATCTTGGAAGCCAGTGTTGGTGAGGTCTTTCCGACTTTTCGAGTGTGAAATCCGACCTCGGGGTTATTCCAGTTGAAATTTCCGACTAGGAACTCAGAAATTCTGTCTTCCCAATAAAATTAGAACACACCACAAGCCAGGCCATGAAGAAACACAAAATAATAGTAGAATAAAATATTATTTTCATCTAATCGTGCGCATAACACATACGTGCGACATCCACCCATCCATTTTCTACCGCTTGTTCCATTCGGGGTCGCGGGTGGTGCTGGAGCCTATCTCAGCTGCATTTGCAGTGACATAAATGCTGCTAAAAGAGTGTGAGAGTAAGAGTGTATGTGTACCTAACGTTATAACCAGGTGAATCTACAGTGAGTCTGGATTAGTTTTTGCCTAATTCCCTTGAGAATCCTGTGTGTGACTGAAGCATTAGGAAGTAAAGGTTGGTTAATTTATCCAAGACTAGCTGCAGTGTGCAAACACTAACCCACACCCACTGTATACAAAGTATATGAAGTTTATTTTCTACCGTTTCTGATACTTTTGGAGAGGGTGAAGCCATTTTAATAATGTGACAATTTTGTTGCTGCTTTTATGTCGCCATCTAGTGGACAATGACCTTTCGTTCTGCTGTAAATAGAAGTATGCACAGCATTACCTATATGACCCAATGCAAACAACCTTCCCTACTCATGGTGCAAAAAACAATTAAAATTTCAGCCATCACAAAATGTCAACACACATGGTCTCACATAACACAACCTGCTCACTAAGCTCTGTCATATACATATATGTATGACGACTTGTCCAGGGTGTACCCCGCCTTCCGCCCGATTGTAGCTGAGATAGGCTCCAGCGCCCCCCGCGACCCCGAAGGGAATAAGCGGTAGAAAATGGATGGATGGTATATATATATATATATATATATATATATATATATATATATATATATAAATATATATATATATATATATATATATATATATATATATATATATATATATATATATATATATATATATATATATACATACTGTATGTATATATATATATGTATATATATATATATATATATATATATATATATATATATATATGTGTGTGTGTATATTTATGTGTGTGTATATATATATATATATATATATATATGGGTGTGTATATATATACAGTATATGTGTGTGTATGTATATTTATATGTATGTATGTGTAATTATGTACATTATATATATATATATATATATGTATATATATATATATATATATATATATATATATATATGGATGGATGGATGTTACTTTACATGCTTTTTGCCCTTGACCACATTTTTTTAGCCCAATGCGGCCCCCAAGTCAAAACATTTAGACACCCCTAATGTAGATTAAAATCTTCATAGGTCCCCTTTAAGTGTAAGTCAGGAAATGCACAGCCATTGATCATAACAGTGTCATTGAGAGATGCAGCTTATCCTAAGTGTAAATTCAGTCAGATTACATTTGTTTTCGTACACAAACTCTTGAAACTGCTCGTCTCACTGAACAAACATCAATTAGTTAGCAGAAGTAAAAGTCAGCATGACTTCATGAAGTAAATTTGCACTGACTATCTGTGTCATTCTCTCCAGGTGAACAATACATCCTGGAAGAAGCTCTGGGATATTTTCAGGAAACAGATGGAAGTCCTTCGATTGTATGCACCCTCTGTCATTCTCAGATCTAGTGTCTTCACTCGTGAGAATGTTGTATAGATTCTGTAATCTGCTGATGTTTTTTTTAGGTGTCGACATCCAAACATTTTAGAATTGTTGGGTTGTTTTTCTGATGAGAGTCGCTACTGTCTGGTGTATCCATACATGCACAAAGGTTCACTCTTCCACGCCCTCCATCATCAGGTATGTTTTGTTTTATGCAGGGATGTGCCGATCAATCGGCCACCAATATATTGGACGATTTGCGTGAAAAAGTATGTGATAGCCATTGCCGATTAATGCCATAATTTCAATAAAACAATTAAAATTAGAGTTTTTTTTAAATATACCCAAAATAATTAAACACACCCACCCTTTGTGTTACTATAGCTGGACAAATAAAAAAATATTCTATAGTAAATTTCTTACCTTTAGTAAAACATAATTGAGCATTTAGCTAAGAAGCAAAGCAGTGGAAGTAGAAGTCATTTCTGCCTGAGAATAAAGGTGAGCGCCAAATGAGTTTATTTGACAATCTATGTACAGGATGGCAGGCCCCCTCTTTCTTGGCAAGAACGTCTCGCCATCATAAAGGGGGTCGCAGAGGCCCTGCATCATCTCCACAAATCTCAGGTCATCTGCGGGAATCTCTCCAGGTACACAAATGCACACTGACTTGGTAAAAAATTCACAGGTTGATCTGACTCAAATGGCTTCTTTGCACAGTTCCAACATACTCTTGGATAGCGCCATGCAACCCAAGCTGTCCGATTTCGGCTTGGCTGGACTCCGCCCTCATCCGGTCAGCCGTTGTCATACCCGCACCCTGTGTACGAGTTCCCTCGCCAACCTGGGTTACCTCCCCGAGGATTACATTCGACATGGCAGAGTCTCCTGCAGCCTGGATGTTTACAGCTTCGGAATGGTGACAACACAACATCAAAACGTGCTCGCTGGCTGACACAGATTGACTAATTTAGTTAGATTTTGACCAAACAAACATTTGTGTATGTGATTTATAATACATTTGGTTTGGTCCTGCTGTAACAGGCAGTTGACATACAACTACCGGTACTATGAGTACACATACTGGTAAGGTCTTAAATCATGATAATATATTTTTTGGCGAAAACTACCTGTTTTCTTTTTTTTTCAGTATGTACAATACAATGGAAATAATACTGTATGCTAACCCACTTTGAACTTCCACTTCTGCTCTATTGTCACTGCGGCAGGAAGTGATACTGTTTATCCTACAGTTTAATGTTTTCGAGAAGCTGTTATGATCAGCATAAAAGTATGCAGTTAGTAAGAACTTTTGTGGTCAGGTGGGGGATTTTACATACATACATACATACA
Organism: Nerophis lumbriciformis; assembly: GCF_033978685.3. NCBI lineage: Eukaryota > Metazoa > Chordata > Actinopteri > Syngnathiformes > Syngnathidae > Nerophis > Nerophis lumbriciformis. The sequence goes on from NC_084552.2 coordinate 35,581,656, forward strand.
TACATAATGGTTTGAACATTTGTATCTACTAGTTAAAAACGTGTGTATGTATGTACATATACTGTATATATGTATATATACAAGTACATATATGTACATGTATATATGTACATACATGTACATATACATACATGTATCATATATATATATATATATATATATACAGGTGTGTGTGTGTGTGTATATATATATATATATATATATATATATATATATATATATATATATATATATGTATATATATATATATATATATATATATATATATATATATATCCATCCATCCATCTTCTTCTGCTTATCCGAGGTCGGGTCGCGGGGGCAGCAGCCTAAGCAGGGAAGCCCAGACTTCCCTCTCCCCAGCCACTTCGTCCAGCTCCTCCCGGGGGATCCGGAGGCGTTCCCAGGCCAGCCGGGAGACATAGTCTTCCCAACGTGTCCTGGGTCTTCCCCGTGGCCTCCTACCGGTCGGACGTGCCCTAAACACCTCCCTAGGGAGGCGCTCGGGTGGCATCCTGACTAGATGCCCGAACCACCTCATCTGGCTCCTCTTGATGTGGAGGAGCAGCGGCTTTACTTTGAGCTCCCCCCGGATGACAGAGCTTCTCACCCTATCTCTAAGGGAGAGCCCCGCCACCCGGCGGAGGAAACTCATTTTGGCCGCTTGTACCCGTGATCTTGTCCTTTCGGTCATAACCCAAAGCTCATGACCATAGGTGAGGATGGGAACGTAGATCGACCGGTAAATTGAGAGCTTTGCCTTCCGGCTCAGCTCCTTCTTCACCACAACGGATCGATACAGCGTCCGCATTACTGAAGACGCCGCACCGATTCACCTGTCGATCTCACGATCCACTCTTCCCTCACTCGTGAACAAGACTCCGAGGTACTTGAACTCCTCCACTTGGGGCAAGATCTCCTCCCCAACCCGGAGATGGCACTCCACCCTTTTCCGGGCGAGAACCATGGACTTGGACTTGGAGGTGCTGATTCTCATCCCAGTCGCTTCACACTCAGCTGCGAACCGATCCAGTGAGAGCTGAAGATCCTGGCCAGATGAAGCCATCAGGACCACATCATCTGCAAAAAGCAGAGACCTAATCCTGTAGCCACCAAACCGGATCCCCTCAATGCCTTGACTGCGCCTAGAAATTCTGTCCATAAAAGTTATGAACAGAATCAGTGACGAAGGGCAGCCTTGGCGGAGTCCAACCCTCACCGGAAACGTGTCCGACTTACTGCCGGCAATGCGAACCAAGCTCTGACACTGATCATACAGGGAGCGGACCGCCACAAATCAGACAGTCCGAAACCCCATACTCTCTGAGCACTCCCCACAGGACTTCCCGAGGGACACGGTCGAATGCCTTCTCCAAGTCCACAAAGCACATGTAGACTGGTTGGGCAAACTCCCATGCACCCTCAAGGACCCTGCCGAGAGTATAGAGCTGGTCCACAGTTCCACGACCAGGACGAAAACCACACTGTTCCTCCTGAATCCGAGGTTCGACTATGCGGCGTATCCTCCTCTCCAGTACACCTGAATAGACCTTACCGGGAAGGCTGAGGAGTGTGATCCCACGATAGTTAGAACACACCCTCCGGTTCCCCTTTTTAAAGAGAGGAACCACCACCCCGGTCTGCCAATCCAGAGGTACTGCCCCCGATGTCCACCCGATGCTGCAGAGTCTTGTCAACCAAGGCAGCCCCACAGCATCCAGAGCCTTAAGGAACTCCGGGCGGATCTCATCCACCCCCGGGGCCTTGCCACCGAGGAGCTTTTTAACTACCTCAGCAACCTCAGCCCCAGAAATAGGAGAGCCCACCACAGATTCCGCAGGCACTGCTTCCTCATAGGAAGACGTGTTGGTGGGATTGAGGAGGTCTTCGAAGTATTCCCTCCACCGATCCACAACTTCCGCAGTCGAGGTCAGCAGAACACCATCCTCGCCATACACGGTGTTGGTAGTGCACTGCTTCCCCTTCCTGAGGCGGCGGATGGTGGTCCAGAATCGCTTCAAAGCCGTCTGGAAGTCGTTTTCCATGGCTTCCCCGAACTCCTCCCATGTCCGAGGTTTTGCCTCCTCGACCGCTGAAGCCGCACACCGCTTGGCCTGTCAGTACCTGTCCGCTGCCTCAGGAGTCCCATGAGCCAAAAGAACCCGATAGGACTCCTTCTTCAGCTTGACGGCATCCCTCACCGCCGGTGTCCACCAACGGGTTCTAGGATTACCGCCACGACAGGCACCAACTACCTTGCGGCCACAGCTCCAATCAGCGGCTTCGACAATAGAGGTGCGGAACATCGTCCACTCAGACTCAATGTCCAGCACCTCTTTCGTGACATGTTCAAAGTTCTTCCGAAGGTGGGAATTGAAACTCTCTCTGACAGGAGACTCTGACAGACGTTCCCAGCAAACCCTCACAATGCGTTTGGGCCTGCCAGGTCTATCCGGCATCCTCCCCCACCATCGCAGCCAACTCACCACCAGGTGGTGATTGGTAGAAAGCTCCGCCCCTCTCTTCACCCGAGTGTCCAAAACATGAGGCCGCAAATCCGATGACACAACTACAAAGTCCATCATAGAACTGCGGCCTAGGGTGTCCTGGTGCCAAGTGCACATATGGACACCCTTATGCTTGAACATGGTGTTCGTTATGGACAATCCGTGACGGGCACAAAAGTCCAATAACAAAACACCACTCGGGTTCAGATCCGGGCGGCCATTCTTCCCAATCACGCCTCTCCAGGTTTTACTGTCGTTGCCAATATGAGCGTTGAAGTCCCCCAGTAGAACGAGGGAATCACCCGGGGGAGCACCCTCAAGTACACCCTCGAGTAAATCCAAAAAGGGTGGGTACTCTGAGCTGCTGATTGGCGCGTAAGCGCAAACAACAGTCAGGACCCGTCCCCCCACCCGAAGGCGGAGGGAAGCTACCCTCTCGTCCACCGGGTTGAACTCCAACATGCAGGCTCTGAGCCGGGGGGAAACAAGAATTGCCACCCCAGCCCGTCGCCTCTCACTGCTGGCAACGCCAGAGTGGAAGAGAGTCCAGCCCCTCTCAAGAGAACTGGTTCCAGAGCCCTTGCTGTGCGTCGAAGTGAGTCCGACTATATCCAACCGGAACTTCTCTACCTCGCGCACTAGCTCAGGCTCCTTCCCCCCCAGCGAGGTGACGTTCCACGTCCCAAGAGCTAGCTTCTGTAGCCGAGGCCCCTGCTATGGGTGGTGAGCCCATTGGAGGGGGGACCCACGTTGCCTCTTCGGGCTGTGCCCGGCCGGGCCCCATGGGGACAGGCCCGGCCACCAGGCGCTCGCCATCGTGCCCCAACTCCGGGCCTGGCTCCGGAGGGGGGCCCCGGTGACCCGCGTCCGGGCGAGGGAAATCTGAGTCTCGGTTCTTGCATTTCCATAGAAGTCTTCGAGCTGCTCTTTGTCCTATCCCTCACCTAGGACCTGTTTGTCTTGGGAGACCCTACCAGGGGGCATGAAAGCCCCCGGACAACATAGCTCCTAGGATCATTGGGACACGCAAACTCCTCTACCGCGGTAAGGTGGCAGCTCAGAGAGGATATATATATATATATATATATATATATATATATATATATATATATATATATATATATATATATATATATATATATATATATATATATATATATATATATGTAT
>NC_084552.2:35590332-35787832 GCF_033978685.3 Nerophis lumbriciformis
ATTGATGTACCGTATTTTTCGGACTATAAGTCGCAGTTTTTTTCATAGGGCTCCAGTGCGACTTATATATGTTTTTTTCCTTTTTTATTATGCATTTTCGGCAGGTGCGACTTATACTCCGAAAAATACGGTACTCGTTTTGCTTGCTAGGGCTGTGTCTCAAGCCAAGTACTTCCATCAATACTCTTTACTAAGTGTACTCTGTAGGGTTGCAGCTATCGATTATTTTACTATTTGATTGATTTATGTTGCGGTTGTGTGGCGTTGAACCCAGGATGCAAAATTGGCAGCCGTAGCGCAGGTAAAAAATATATTTAATGTCAAAACACAGAAGACAGGGCTGACATATATATAGCATCCTGATTGGCAACCAGGACACACCTGTTCCTGGTTGCCAATTTGGGACAGGTGAGGAAGCCAACGTCCAGACAGGAGAAATAGTGGCAAAAGGAGGCAAAACAGGAAATGGAACCAAAATAAGAGTGCCCGGGCAGGAATTAAAAGAAATATAGGAACATAAGAAAACAAAGTTCAAACCTGTGATGACAATCCATCGATTAGTTTGTTCGATTAATCAGTTAAAACAAACTTCATAACCTCAATGTGTATTTTAGAGACTTTTGTTTTGCTTGTCATAACCTTTATTCTTTTTTATAATAAATGCACATCAATATAAAAATGGCACTTTCAACTTATGGGCTTAAATCAGAATTGGAGAAGAAACTCTCCGCTGTTGCCGCCACACAGATCAAGGCACCTACACATCATCGCTCTCATATGCACAGTTCATGCGGTTCAGAATTTATAAATGTTATTAGTTACAACCGTTCAACAATTAATCGAAGCAACAAAATATGAATACAAGTTTTTTTATAATCAATTTAATGGATTGATCGTGCGTGCGTGCGTGCGTGCGTGCGTGCGTGCGTGTGTGTGTCTTTGTGTGTCTTTGTGTGTATCCGCGCGTCCTTTACACGGGGTGGGCTTGTCCACAGTGTGAATGGGAGAATACTAATAAGACAAATGTGCGTAACTTCAAGCGTGTAGAAAACACTTCAGTGCAAACAGGAGGATAGGGCCCTTCATTTCTGAGTGTGTATATTTTGTCCTGAATCCATTACTGTTGTTGCACACTTACTGGAAATGACGAATGTAATACTGTATTAACCCGCTTCTTTTTCTCTCCTTTTTAATGGTGAATTGCAACCACTTGACTGGGCATTATTGCAAACATTTCCCCTCCGCTTTTCAACTGCACTGTTTTGACTGCAACATCCAGTTACCTTACATTTGTCAGTGTGACCCCACTTGTGCACTGAAAAAACTAAGAGTAAGTACAAAAGTGCATAAATTCATAAATTTAGGCTCCTACATCAAACTCCTATTTTGTTTGATTCCTCACTTTGCAGCAAACTAAGTTTGTTGCGCCCTCTGCTGGATGCTTCTGAGAAGCTAAAGAAATTAGTGGCTCTGTCACAATTTATGCATTTACGTACTTTATTTACACCTGGATTTTTTCATTGTATACTTAGTGTGCTGATGGAAGTATTCCATGTGAGACCACCACGTGATGTCATCATTATGGATACAATGATAAATATATACTTGATGTTAATCAGTATCATTGTTTCACTCTAGGTTCTCCATGCATTAATTGAGCTGCTTCCCCCATCAAGTTGCTCTTCTTTGGACCCACCTCACAGCCTGCAGGACGGAGCCCCTATTCATGTCGAGCACACACCCAGCTTACCTGTGGAGAACGACGAGCAGCACAGCCTCCGCACCGCCGCATCGCGGACAGAACCGTGCGAATGCAGCCAGTCGGAGGTGACATATCTAAGTGTCACAGAGGCGGATCATGTCGACACAACAACCGGGGATCCGCACAAAAGCTGGCCGGTGCAGTGCAGCTGCCAAACTGCTACAGGCGATCTCTGCGAGGACTGCATGGCCAACATTTTTACGAACACTTCCACACAGTTCTCAGAGTAATGGCCTGTTGTTTCCAGCACTGAGACTTGCTGTTGTGGCCACAGAGTAGGTGCTCTTGTGTTAAAGGGGAATTGCACTAGTTTTTGGAATCTTGTCTATCGTTTACAATTCTTATGAGGGACAAGAAGACAAACAATTTTTTGTTTTTTTTTTGCATTCTGATTTGTAATAATCGGCTCGCTCTTGGTGGCCTGCAATGCAGTTAATGGCAACAATCCATTCAGCATCTAAATCACTTTAAAAATGCATTCAGAAACTGTCAAAATTACTTTATTTACGTTCCGTAACCTGTTTAATAACCAAACTGTAGCGACATTGTTTTTGTAAGAGCGAACACAGGGAACTATTTTTCTAGCATAGTAATACATCACCTTTCGAAGACCTTGCAACGACCTTACGACGGCATGCAGCTGAATGGCTTTTGAGTTTGTAATGCACAACACTATGCACACCAATCTGTACTGACAAACATGAACAAATATTTTTACAGTGTCTGTAAAGAATTAGCCCACATTTCATGCTTTGTTTGTACACAGCTAGCTCGACAGTGTATGTACTGTGGTTGTACTAACAAGCATGTATCATGATCAATATTATAGTGACTCACTCAATGGACAGTTGGGCGTTTGGTCCAGCTGGCGGGGGAAGTTTCCAATTGATTTTGGGTAAGCACACCATTTATGTCGGCATAGCATGGCTCAAAGTTCCACATTTATACCTGCAAGTCGCGCCGACCTCACTCTCTCAGCTTCCGTCTGCTCCAACGTTTCACCCTCTGTTCGTGCTTGCTTCTATCAGCAGCAGTTCATCCTCCTTATATTCAGCTTAAAAAAGATGAGGTTGTGAATCCTCATTTGTTCAAAAGTAGTCGTCTTTGTCGTCTGTTACCATGTCTGCCATGATTAGAACACCCTCACATTTGTTTCAGGAAGTAGGAACACACGTTTGTTGCCGGAAGTCCGCTGCCAATTTAAACGGAAATATATGCACTGAGGAAATACGTTCAGATATTGCTTAAAATTACCAAAATACGGTAAAAAGTATTTATAAAATTATGTATGTATGTATACAGCTTTATATATACCATATTATATATATATATATATATATATATGTATGTATATAATATATATGTGTATAATGTATATAGTGTGTGTGTATATATTTTAATCGAGAATCGTGTTTAATCGCAAACCGTCGACTCAAGAATATAATCAAATCCTGAGTTGTTGTAAGATTAATTTCCCTACCTAATATAATGATTGATTACATGTTTTTGTGATCTCAAAGTGTTAATATATTAGTCACCGATTGCATTGCGTAAAATTACCATGTTTACTGTTTGTTTGGCTTTAAGGTAAATATAAATGAACGTTGGACAAAAACGTTTGGACTGCAATATTGTTTTTATGTCCTAAATTCCTAAAAATCCAATTTTCAGGTTTACCCTAAAGGCAGCATGAGCTGTCGCAGGAAACTGGTTGGGAGGCTTTCAAAATAAAACCCGTGTTGGTGCTATACACATCTGTCATATATTTTCTTTTCGGTTTTTTTTATGTATTGTGTAATTTGGTAAAATAAAATGTTTCCACTGCACGTTATGTCTTGTGCAGGCGCTATTGTGCCAACCACACGTTCAGTTAAATATTTGAGTCTGAAAATTCCCTCGGCGGAAGTTATGTTGTTGCTTTGCTCGTCGAGCCTTGCACGGCTCATCCATCCATCCATTTCCTACCCCTTGTCCCTCTATTTGGGCTAAACAAGCTGGTTGGAGTTCGACACATTTGGGTCGTCTCTTGTTACTTACCATTTATTTCGGTTGTTTCGGCAGCCTACCTTTTTGATTTTGTTGGAACCTCCGTGAGTTTGAGGCGAGCTATGGTCTTATCAACAACTCAGCAAGTCGCCTTGGCATTTACGGCGGTGATGTTGACGTTTGTGGTTTTCCCCAAGATGTTCAGCATTGGCGGAGGTAATGGGGTGAAGGAAAGCAGGCGCGACTCTCGCTACGCCAGAAAAGGTGACGTATTTTTCTGTGTGTACATTTATGTGTATTTCGTTGTACAGGTGTTTGTTTGTTTGTTTCTCCAAGTTGGAACAGCTGTGCTTGAGAAGCCTAATATATTGTCGAACGACCAATCAGCCATCAAAGTTTATTTATATAGCCCTTAATCACGAGTGTCTCAAAGGGCTGCACAAGCCACAACGACATCCTCGGCTCAGATCCCACATCAGGGCAAGAAAAAACTCAACCCAATGGGATGCAATGAGAAACCTGGAAGGGGACCGCAGATGTGGGGAACCGTCCCTGGGCGACCGGTGCAATGGACGTCGAGGGGATCTAGTTAATAGTGTGAGAGTCCAGTCCATAGTGGGGCCAGCAGAGGATCATCTTGAATGGAGACAAGTCAGCAGCGCAGAGATGTCATCAACTGATGCACAGATGAGTGGTCCACCCTGGGTCCCGACTTTGAACAGCTAGCGTCTCATCTGTGGTCACCTAATCTCCACGCAGAGCAGAAAAGAGACGGCAGATCAACTGGTCTAAAGGGGGGTCTATTTAAATGTTGGAGTGTACAAATGAGTTTTAAGATGGGGCTTAAATGCTTCTACTGAGGTAGCATCTCTCACTGTTACCGGGAGGACATTCCAGAGTACTGGAGCCCGAATAGAAAACGCTCTATAGCCCGCAGACTTTTTTTGGACTCTAGGAATCACTAATAAGCCAGAGTTCTTTGAAAGCAGATTTCTTGCCGGAACATATGGTACAATACAATCAGCAAGATGGGATGGAGCTAGACCGTTTAAGTAGCAAAACCTTAAAGTCCCATCTTAACCTATCGACCTATTGCTTATGGCGCGTGACCCCTTAAATCAACCCCATGTTTAGAATGCTGAACTAAGTGTATAATCGATTTAGTAAAGTTTGTGATAATACAGAGTGACTCATAGTGCCAAAGAGATGGCATCCTTTCAGCTTCACAGATTCGGTGCATTTGTTGTGGCGCTTCATATGTGCGTCTAATACATTTAAGTTCAAGTTAAAGTAGCAATGATTGTCACACACGCACACTAGGTGTGGCGAAATTATTCTCTGCATTAGACCCATCACCCTTGATCACACCCTGGGAGGTGAGGGGAGCAGTGGGCAGCAGTGGTGGCCGCACCCGGGAATAATTTTTGGTGATTTAACCCCCAATTCCAACCCTTGATGCTGAGTGCCAAGCAGGGAGGTAATGGGTGCCATTTTTATCGTGTTTGGTATGACTCGGCCAGGGTTTGAACTCACAACCTACCGATCTCAGGGCGGACACTTTAACATTATTTAGCATTAATGATGGGTGTAGTAATCATTTCGTAGTCAATTTGTTGATTAACTTCAACTTGGCCGCAGCCGACAGCTGTTGATTTAGCCTTGTAACACAAACAACACTGCGTTTTACCAGAAAGTCTAAGTGTAAATCCTAAAGTGCACCAGTCAGTATGTTTTTTTCTGGGCCGATACTGATTATTAGTAGTCAAGGAGGCCTATAACCGATATTTGGAGCCAATATTCATTTGCAGTAAAAGTAATTTAAACATGAATAGTATACGTCAGTAAACAGCCGGACAAGGCTTTAAGTAGGTTTTTTTTAACATTATTTATGAGGAAAAGTCGGACCAGTAGCGACAGTGTTTTATGCGGCGTTAATGTTGCGGTTAATTTAGCACAGGAGTCCCCAAACTTTTTGACCCGGGGGCCGCATTGGGTTAAAATAATTTGGCCGGGGCCCGGGCTGTGTATGTGTGTATGTATATATATATATATATATATATATATATATATATATATTCCGAGCACGATGATGTCACGTCATCGATTGGAAAATGCATTTTTAGACAATATGATTTGCCTGAGCGGCTAGGAGACACCGAGAGTAACAAGCGGTAGAAAATAGATTAGAAAAGACAAGATTAAAAAAAAAACGTTTTTTTGTTTTTTTTAATTGGGACTTCCCGCGGGCCGGATCTCAAATGCTGGCGGGCCGGATCTGGCCCGCAGGCCGTAGTTTGGGGACCACTGATTTAGCACAACATTAGGGGATTACCACACCTTTATTACATGTGTCTAAGAGTAGCATCAACATTTGCGTTTGTAAATATAGGAAATGACCTGAAAATTAATACAAATATGAATTTTTTTTTACATCACAATAACTTGCAAGCTAATCAATGTTATAGCAGTTAATGGATTTATTACATTGTAAGGTTTCTTCATGAGGAACTCTGAAATATTGGATGGTTGGTAGGTTGAAGTTTATTTCCAACATGTGTATATTTTCAATATGATACATCAAATATTTTACATATTTCCATTTCTCTTTACAACATGTCCGAAAAGGAGTAGGAAAAAGCAAAGCTCATTTAATCTTGGCCCTTTTCCACTTCATAGCGATTACTAACACATATGTTCTCTTCCTGTTCTCAATTTGTAACACAATTTACATCAATTATTTCTAAATGGTATGATTGATGTGGAAAAATATGATTTCTAAACTATTGGAAACTTTTTTTATATAACTAATTCTCAGATCCTTCATGTAGCTTATAGGTGAGACATTTTTTCAAACTGTCTGACAATTTCTTCCTCAATGTTACAGAAATGTGCTGCTGCCTGCTCTTTTTTCTGACTATATAAGTCTCTTTTTGTCAATTTACACAAAGAGTGGATTATATATTTTCTGCCATTTTCATGTCGTGTTGTAATTTGCTTGAATCACGGAGCATAAAAACTTGCAGCACCTATGCACGCTGCGAGTGCTGCAAACGTAGGCTTGTCGTGTGATCGCCGCAGTAGCGAAAACACACAAAACAAGTCGATGAAAGAAGGAAGGAATGCCTGGAAAGAAGGACAAAAACTGGAATTCCCAGCAAAACTTGGAACTTGAAAGGAGCCCTGGTTATTACTACTAATTTACTTTATCACACTTTTTTATCTTTTAATACTAATACTGGTATCATATGTGTAAATATTGTATATGCTGATGTATTTCTATTATAATTGTTAAAATAAATGAATAAATAAAATCAGGCGATACTGATAAAAGAAGGCCATTATCGATATATGTCAAATGCCAAAAATCTGGGCCGATAATCGGCCCGGCTGACAGCTGGTCGATCCCTTATCAGTACATCTTCTGTATTCTGATATGTGCCATGTTTGTGGCAGGTGGTCCTGGTCTGAGGGGTCCAGCTGCCAGCGTAAGCGCCCCCAGTTCCCATCAGTCTCCTGAAAGTGTGCTACAGATGAAGAAGCTGATGGAGCAGGAGATGAAGAGTAACAAGTACAAATCCAACAACAACAACAAGGGCTATGTGTTCACGCTCATGCCGCTCTACGCCATTGGGGTCGGAGTTTTTGCGGCTTACAAGTTTCTGAAGGTAATCTAAAAAGACAGAAAAGTGCATGCGAAACATGTTGAAATATTTTTAATTGCAGATCAAGTCTTCAGATGACCAGGCACAAAAGGACACATTTGCAAAAGGGGCCAAAAAGTCTGTAGAAACAGGTGTGTTTTGCATGCACTTGGATTTCTATTTCAATACTTGTTTTAATCACACATTTGTTTGCTTGGATTAAATGAATGTCTGTTTACTTTTCTGCAGAAAACCAGTTGAATGAACTGGAACAAAGGCTCGCCCAAACAGAGCGAATGCTCAATTCCATTCTCACCCAGTTGGACCCGCTCACAAACTGGTGAGTGACTTGTCATACATGTTTGTGCACTGACACAATTCCGTGTTGACATTAGTTGGACCTCTTTGAGGAGGCGTGGGGGGGCACAAACATACACACATGCACATACGCAGACATGATGTTGATACAAGTAAATGAGGCTGCAATAATTGACTTTAGTACAGGTGTTGTATTTGATAAATACATGTGTGCGTTGTCTTTCAGTGCAAAGAATGTGGCCCAGGAGCAAAAGAACGAGATCATGTCCCAACTGCAGACCATCCGCAGCTTGATGAAGAAGAGAGGAATGGACTGTCCGCCATTAAACGGTGAGCAGACGTTGGGAACAGTCCCACAGCAATTTTGCCGAAGCTGTGTGACACCTTGCTTGAAAACAGAAAGAAAGCTTTGCGTGTGATTTGACTCGTTGATGTAGTCGGCGATCTAAAGGGCACACAAGATGCAAAGCAGTTGTGGTTTCTATTCACATTTGTTATGTTGATTTGTAGGCCCATGTGACATGTTTCTGATGTTAAACTAATCATCTTTATTGTCCTTGTGCAAGCTAACACAATCAATCAATCAATCAATCAATGTTTATTTATATAGCCCTAAATCACAAGTGTCTCAAAGGGCTGCACAAGCCACAACGACATCCTCGGTACAGAGCCCACATAAGGGCAAGGAAAAACTCACCCCAGTGGGACGTCGATGTGAATGACTCTACCCAAGTATAATGAAATGTGGGCACAGTTTCTCTCCTGAGTGCAGAACAAGTGAATCATAAGTATTAATATAAAATTAATATAAAGTATAAAAATATATAGAAAAAAATGTACAAGAAAAATATAAAAACTGGAATCCTATGCACTACACAAAATTTACATTGGCAGCAGATTGTTGCACTGGTTATTACACAAAACATTTATTTATTGCACTTGGTTGCTGATTGCACTTGTCCGACATTGCACTGGTGCCTGAAATGACACATTACGATGCAGTCATTGCACATGTTTTTATTTAACAGGATCATGGCCCTGCTATAAAAACTGTCCCTCAGTCTATTAGTCCGTGTTTTCAGCAACCTGAATATTCTGCCTGAGGGCAGCAGCTGAAACATCTGGCGTCCAGGATGTGGCCTGTCTCTCATAATGCTGCATGCCCTCTTGAGACAACGGGTGCTGTAATGGTCCTGTAGAGGGGAGAGTATGGCCAACTCGGTTTCAGGCGATCTCCTCAATGATTGGTCAAAAGGCACTCCCATGACTACTACCAACTTTAAAATGATCTAATGTGTTTGCGGTGCTTCTTTGTTAGTTTTTCGACGTGTAAAAATGCCCTGTTGTGCACCATTGTGCTGCTGCACCCGTGAGAATTGGGAAAAGTTTTACATCGCTTTCCCAACAACCTGGAAAGAAGTCAAATATGGGAAATATAGGTTTGCCATCAACACTGGAGAGCCAGTGGTAAACACACAACACGTCTGTGTTTTGTTTTCGGACAGAACACAGAAACTAATACAAATAACAGCATAAGAAATTCATACATCTAAGATATGATTTGACAAAAACAGACTATCTATAAATCTCATTAAAACTAAAATAATGCAAAAAGGTAGCAGTAGAAGAGAAAATCAAACAAATACAAATAGACAGACATTGAATGAGTAAAAGAAACCACATGTTGGGTGTAGTAATATATGAGAGAATGAATTCAAAAGCTCATAAAAAATAAACAACAAAGTGTGAAGAAATATGTCAATAATGAATAAAGCAAAATATGTTCTGGACCAAAAATCACTCCATATTCTCTACTGCTTGTCAGTGTGACCTTATCTGAGGTATTGTGCAGAAATATGGAGAAATAACTACAAAAGTACACTTATTCACATACCATGTTACAAAAAAGAAAGAATAATACATAATGAGTACATACAGGGATTACAAATACATTGGAGGCAGCCACCACAGTTGACATACTTCACACAAAAGTCCCAATTTCTCCGTGATTGTTGGTCCAGAGCTAATGGAAGATTTTGGCAAAGTGAGGGTAATACATTCTTTATTTTTTGGTCGTTCTGTGTATTTTTTAACGTTTATTGCACTGTGAGGTGGGTGTTACAGTGCCTGCAGGTCACGAAACACTGCAGGAACGAAGCTGCAGAGTACGTCAAATACGGTCGCAAAATTCTAGTTTCCGCAAATAAATGTTTCATTGTACGTTTATGAGCTGGAGTATGTTTAGAACTATATATCGATGTGTTATTTTGGTTTATGTCGCCAGAAAAAGTAAAGTCAAAACGACAGCAATTGCATGCATCCGGGCACGGTCGCACACGTCCTTGGTAGCAGTCATAGCACCTGTTGTTTAGTTGGCCATACTCTCTTTATACACAAGTCTGAGGGTGGCCAATCATTTTTTGGGCAGTATTGAAAATCCTCTGTAGTGCCTTTTTGTGTGCCATGGTGCAGCTGGCAAAGCACACAGAGATACCATACATAAGCACACTCTCAATGGAGCAGCTTCCTCTTCAAGTTGATCCCCCTGAAAATCCTCAGGAAGTAGAGACCCTGTTGGGCACCTCTTCACGACCGTCGAGGTGTTGGAGCTCCATTTGAGGTCTGCATCCATGTGTACGCCCAGGAACTTAAAGCTTGGCACCCTCTCCACACACTCTGTTTATGTGGATGGACTGCAGATCAGTTTTCCTTATCCTGTAGTCCACAATCACCTAATTTGTTTTAGAGGTGTTGATGTCAAGGTTATTATCAGCAAACCACCCCAAAGGTCCCTGAACCCCTATCCCTCTCCGCCATCTTGTTGCCTCCAGAGATTATGTTGATGATGTTAAGGCTGAGGGCTGTAGAGAGATGAGGCTTAACTCTGACTCTCTGCACACGGTCAGAGAGGAAGACTGATCCAGCAGCAGTTGGTGGCTGGGAAGCCCATCTTCACCAGCTTTGCAGTCAGTCTGTCTGGGAGTATGCTATTGAAGCATATTATTTTTATAATGTGTGTAAAATATTATATAAATACTTATTTTCTTATTTTCAATTAAATTGATAACTTCTGATGTAGGGTAATGGGGTGGTATAGCTCGGTTGGTAGAACGGCCGTGCCAGCAACTTGAGGGTTGCAGGTTCGATCCCCGCTTCCGCCATCCTAGTCACTGCCGTTGTGTCCTTGGGCAAGACACTTTACCCACCTGCTCCCAGTGCCACACTGGTTTAAATGTAACTTAGATATTGGGTTTCACTATGTAAAGCGCTTTGAGTCACTAGAGAAAAGCGCTATATAAATATAATTCACTTCACTAATGTAATATGTATTACTTATCCATCATATATTTTTTATTTGACATTAACAAATGTTTCAAAAGTCGGAGTTATATTTTGACATTATTTTATTTATTTTAGATAACTAATATATTAAACCTGTTTGTATAAGGCAGACCTGGGCAAATTAAGGTCCATCAAGCTTTTCAATCTGGCCCGTCGAACATTCGCAAATCATTTTTTTATATCTTTAAGTTTGAAACTGTAGCTGCCATTATGATGTGCAGTGATGTTTTCAAATTACCGTAAGTCTTGAACTATACAAAGTATTTCAATGGTTGGAATCTGCGCTTTTGCATGATATACTAGTTACTGTGGTAATCAAAGTCACAGCAGCTTCAGACGAGGCACCAAGCAGTGTGGGTGGGGTGCGTTTTCACAGAGTGTTTCCAGGGCGACCAGCCTGAAATGCGGGTGTCAGGGACAAACACGGAAGGAGATTTTTACAACAAAGTTCTAAAGCTTAGTGATATATCAGATAGTAGGTGGGGTTTTTTCGCATTCATATTTCGCTGTGTTTGTTGCGTTTTGCTTGATTGTAAATTATGTCAATCAAGAAGGGGTGTGACGTTCATAAGTTGTCAATATTCAGTGTTTTATCGTTCATAGTTAATATTTTAAAACCCACATTCTTTATTTTCATGTACATTCTGTGTCTCATTCAGTAAAAAATTTAAAATTCTATTCTGTTTTTTAAGGCGGTCTGTCATAACGCTTTTAGCATTCAATCAGACATTATTGTGAGGTTTTGTATTAGTGTCCCTCAAAATCAGATAAAGCGGCCCCCAGACACATTTTTTTCTCTAAATTTGGCCCCCCGAGTCAAAATTATTGCCCAGGCCTGGTATAAGGTAGTTTAGTATACGTATTTGCATTTTTTAGTTAATTTAGTTTCCAATTATTTCCACATATATCAATATTATTATTATAATACGATATAAATGCACTGTATTCCCAATGGTCTATTTAATATGTAATTTTATATCCCCAAAATTATAGCATAAATGATATAAAAATACAAACATGTTGTGTGTTTGAGGACCAACATATTTTTATATGTATTTACAAGTTTTTTTTACATTATTTTATTTATATGATTAAATCATTATTGAATGTCGATTTTTATATGTATTAATGATGAATTAGATTAATGTTTTAAAATGTAATCTTTGTGTATATTATATATTGGTACTTAACCTGTACATTGAAATATTACTTACCTTTCAGAGCCCTGCTTTGAGCAGAATCTGGACAACCTGATTGAAACGCTGGGTGCCAGCGACACCTCGGCCGCTGATGTCTCCAGTGTGGACACGCAGACGTCCACAGCAGTGGAGGACACAGCTGTTGGCGGCTGTCAAACACCTCAACAAGGAGTTTTAGCAGAAGGTGAGGCTCAACAAGGAGGACTGAAAGGCGATGTGGTGGAAGAAAAAGGAGATGATGAGGCAGAGGAAGTAGAAGAAACTGATCAAGAGGAAGAAGACGGTGAGGAAGAGCAGGAATATGAGGAGATAGATTTTGTGCATTCACTGGAGGACACAAACACTAAGGAGACTGGAGGAGTACAACAGGTGTGCGGCCTTAGGCAACGTTCTAGAATGAGCTAACTCCACCACTCCTGGGCTCTGTCTCAATTGGACAACTTCATTTAGTATACCTTGTACAGTGTACTTAGTTTGTGAGTGTGCACATTTTGACAGTGTAGTGCTGTCCTCAGTCCATTACACTCATTACACACTTACAGGAATAATGATTGCTATATTTTCTTCCACTGGAGTTGGTCCCTCCCCTTCTGCTAGGTAGCCAAGATGGCGACTTTTAAAGGTTTTTAGACTGTTTTAAGTGCATCATTCGGGCACTGACAATGCACTGCTTTTTGCTGTACTTCTCATTGGGAATGTACTTATCCACTCAAAAGTCTAAGTATGCAAATGCACCAGTTGAGACGCAGCCCCACCCCCTTGATACATTATATTATTAATAATTTTAATATTATTCCAAAATGTGGATTTGTTATGAGTTGATCTTCCGCAAAACAGTGCATTTTCTGACTTTATAGGGCTGTAGTAGTAGCTGGTTGTATGCATACTATTTGTGTTTTACCACAGTGTCTTAAAAGGGAATTATTCTTTGACAACACTAGGGGGAGCCCTTGTGTAATTCCTGTCTCATAAAGTACTGAGCCTGAGCTGCTGATAACAGAATAGTGTCTGAATATGTTGTGTGTTGTATGTAATAAAACATAGGTTTTAGTGATTTGTCAACTGCATTTGTATTTATTTTTATTTCCTTACCTGCATAATATTTGTTGCATGATAAAATAATTTTTAAACCCCAAAAATGAATTTCTATTTGCCAGCGCTTTTATTGTTTGATACTAATCCTAATCAACAACTTCAATCTTGTGGATAGTTAATTACATCAGAAATACTTGACACTGAATTGTCCTACTGCTGGACAAAAATTACAACATACAATTATTATTATTATTTAAACCATCATTGCCCTAATTATAACTCATTTATTTGCAAGGATCTATTTCCCCCATATAATTAACTTGCACAACAAAATATCTGATTATCCTAAATTTTTTGCTCAATGCACATTCATGTGTTTTTTTTAAAAGGAATAAATGGATGAAGAAGGCCGGTTTGACTTCAAGCTCTGAATGTTTTGTAGTACTACATGCAGAATCAAATTGATATTCAAAGTAGAATAAGTACAATAATACATTTACTGTATGTATTGGATTATTATGGTATAATAAAAAGTAAAATCAATATTTTTATATATCACTGTTCCATGTAATCAAAGATGCCCTTTTGACCCTGTGACAGACTAATGCAGGGGTCGGCAACCCTAAATGTTGAAAGAGCCATATTGGACCACCAATACAAAAAAGTAACCGGTCTGGAGCCGCAAAAAATGAAAATACTTATATAAGTGTTATAATGATGGCAATACATGATGCAAGTGGCTGATTAGCTATATAAGCCTACTATCAGATGACCATGTATCGCAGGTTGAAGCAAATCTTTGTTGACAGAAATGTTGAAATGTAATATTTATTCTACACACTTTTACAACATTGGAAAACATTAGTACAACTTCTCAGAGGGTGAGCTAACTCCTGGAAATGACTGTCTTACTGGAAATTACTGTCTTAGAATGGCCAATGGTGTAGATGTGTGTGATCCAAGTTAAAGGAAACGACAATGGGTTTATTACAATCTTTGCAAGCTGGATAAGGTTTGCTGTGGTCTGGAACAATGTGGAGCACAAACAACTATCAGAAATGCAGCCAGTATTACATACAGATAATGTGTCATGAAACATGGAAAAATAAACTAAATACACATAAGTAAAGGAAATTAAATGAGCTCAAATATAGCTACTGTACATATGAGGTACAACGATGCAATATGTACATACAGCTAACCTAAATAGCATGTTAGCATTGATGAGCTTGCAGTAATGCAGTGACTAAATATGCATGATTAGCACTTAACGATTACATCAACAAAGCTTACCTTTGTGCATTCACACACAGCATAACACGTTTGGTGGACAAAGGAGTGGCATAAAACATGTCTTTCTGTGGCAGCGTCGGAGAAAGTTGTACATGTAAACAAACTGTTGAGTCACAGTCCACACAATGGTGAGTTCAAGGGCCGCTGAAATTAGTAGGACTAAACGGCGCTCGCCAAATACTCTCACCAGTGAAGCATAAACACAAACATATTAAACAGTGGGCTTTCTAATGTGTCGTGTTTGTCCTCCTACAGAAACCATATTACAACAAAAAACATATTTTCACCCCATTTTTTCCCCATTTCCAAACATTTTTGAAAGTGTTAATACTTGTGTTTATTTTAATCTATATGCAGATGCCGTTCACCATTTTACGCTGCAAGACAAATCTACCTTTGGGTACAAATAAAGTCACTTTGAATCTTGAAGCATGTTCCCTGGGGTCACACGTGTACACCCCCCATACACAATCCCATTCAAAATCAGACAAACATTACAGGGAGACAGAACAGGCTCACTGATGGGTCTGCCAACTTCCGGCGCCCCTTACAAAAAAGGTGAGAAACAGGTCAACAATGGGGTGGGGGGGTGAGAGAGAAAAAAATCGGTCTAAGCCTCGGCCCCTGGAGAGGGGGTCCAGACTGAGGCCAAGGGAAAAAAACAACTCATAGCCATAGCACACATCCCTCTAAAATGTGTGTAAGAGGGAAACATCAAACATCAAAGAACACAAAGGACATTAAAGACATGAAAAGAGCAAAAGTATTTATATTCTCTTCATGTCATATTATGTTCCTTCCAATGCTGTTGTTTTTAGTTTGTATCCAATCAGAATTCAGCTATCTTATGTTGCCATGCTGTACAAAATCTGCCCAGAGCCTTCAGAATCAACAATGCGGGCGTCTGTGCACTGTTAAGTGAACGGACACATAAAGTTGATAGACAATTGTGATAGCCAATCAGATCATGAGTTGTTGTCAGTAAGACCTTCTAGCTGGCCTTATGCTGTGATTGGATACTCACTTGGGAGCCCCAAGTGAGTATCCAATCACAAGTTGCGAAAAACGGGAAGTGGCACTAGAACCATACGAGCCATAGAAAGCCACAGAAAACTCATTAAGTTTTAAGAAGCTGAAAGATACCAGACCCAATAATGCAAATGAACTAAAGGCTGCTATTGAAGCATCCTGGTCATCCAAAACACCTGAGCAATGCCACAGGCTGATTGCCTCCATGCCACGCCGCATTGATGCAGTAATCCGTGCAAAAGGATTCCCAAACAAGTACTGAGTGCATTAATTGACATTTTCAAATGTTTGATTTTGTTTTGCTGTTATAAATCTTTTTTTTTTTAAACTTGGTCTGAGGAAATATTAAAATTTTTTGAGATACGATTTTTGAGTTTTCTTAAGCTGTATGCCATAATCAGCAATATTAAAATAATAAAAGGCTTGCAATATTTCAGTTGATGTGTAATGAATCCAGAATGTATGACATTTTTGTTTTTTTAATTGCATTACAGAAAATAAATAACTTTATCACAATATTCTAATTTTCTGAGACAGTCCTGTATTTCAAAATCCGCCCATTTCTTGTGTTGCTGGATGGCATTTCTTTTATGAAGCAGCACATTTTTTTAAGCACTAGAGTTTTTTAATGGCGCTAAAACGACTAAATATGGAAGTGCACAAACTGAGACACTCTGAGTCTCTGTCAAATACAGAAAAAACATCACACAGCGAACAATACAAAATAGTACAAACTTGTAGTTATTGGTCTTCAAATTGCGGCTATGGGGCTAAATATGGCTGAAAACTTGTTTGATTCTAAAAATAAAAGAATACTACTAATAATAATGTTTGTCTGATATTTCACAAAGCTGAAATGCATGCAGCATATTTACATTGATTTGCTTTAATGAAAAACAAAACCTTTGATTTTTTCCTTTTTGTTTTTAGTTAGTAGGAAAAAGTTTGGACACCCCTGCATTAAAGCTTTCCAAGCCGAAGATCCTCGTGTGTTAGGTTCCACTCAGATGTAATCACAAGCAGTAATGAGTAATTAGGTTACTCTGAGGCTGCTGTTTCACAAAGCAGCGCGGCATTGGGGAATAATGATGCATGTAATTAAAGGCGAGCCGCTCGCTTTGTCTCGGCGCTGATTGAGCTGTGCTCCATGATGTCAGCCTCTCCTCCTCCTCCTGCACTGAAAGCAGAGTTTGTTCCACACCCTGCGCCACCAAAGAGTGCCCATGTTGCACCGCTGTCTGGGTCAAAGTGCTAAATGATCATGTCTCTTCTTTCAGAGCTGCACTCACACTGTGTCCTCACTTGGAATGATTGACTTTGTGACAGTTCAACATGTACTGTAAACATTGTGTACTTATACATCTCGACAGGGTAGGACTGTCCCAAATTGTCTCTCCTTTTTTAATGGTGAATCGCACCCACTCCACCTGGACCCTCCCCTTCTGCACATAGCCAAAATGACGCCTATAAATAGTGTGGTGAGATAAGTTTACATATTCAAACTCATTGAACAATTCAATGTTTGATGACATTTATAATCAGACAAAAACACAGGAAGGCGGTGTAACAATATCATTTATATGATTTCCTACTTTTGACTCTGATTTAAATAATTTGATTTCTGACCTTAAAGTCCTCCTGTGCCCAAGAACTTATTTCCTGAGTTTGTAAACAATAGCAAAAACGACTAAATCTTTTGTGATGATAACACATTTCCAACTAATCAATGTGTTATCAAGCAAATTGTTGCGTTTAGGACCAGTTGTTCCTCCCAGGGAATTCAAGTCACAAGTCGCTCCCAAGCTCTATACGACACTTAAAGCTGAGTAGAAAAACCACCAGAGACAGAATAGGTATTTTGTAATATATTTGCAAAGCTTTGTAAATATATTGAGACCAGTCCAACATAGAACATTCAATTGCGCCGCCAAGATGGTCTGCCCCCCCTTGAAAAACCCTCTCCCCTCTTAAGTCTCTCTCCCTTCCACCCTCGCAGTCATGTCCCTCCAGCCCAGAACACATGCCCATTGTCCTCCGCACCTGGACATAAGGCTAGATAAGAGAAAGGAGTATCTCTCTTTCTTACATTCCTCACTCAAGGTTAAGCACACAGTATTTGCAGACAACCAAAAGACCACAATTGGAAGAAAAACACTAGCTGTTTTGTAATATGATTATGAAATAAAAGAAGTAACACTTAAATTCGGATATATGTAAATATCTGCCTCCGACAATATACAGATACTATAATTGGGACACGGCTGGAATGTGTTACCATTATGCATTATCATGAAATTACAATGGAATTAAAAACTATCGTCGACCAAATTGATATAATTTATATCGTTCACATGGATGGATGGATGGATGGACGTCCTTCAAATCAAATCAAATCAAGCTTTATTTATAAAGCGCTTTTCATACATAAAAGAAATGGAACGCAAAGTGCTTTACAAAGTTAAAAACAATACCCCGGTGACCCATGTCCCCCATTATCACATACGTATGCACGGATACAGATACCAAACACAAAAACACATACACAACATACACACATATGCAACTGTAAGGACCAATAGCATGGCTGAGTACAGAGGAGCCAGGTGAGTAAACACTATCACAGGAGCCATCTGCACCGGGAGGTCATCAGACCATGGCCACCAGGACGCTGACACCAAAGCGCCCCCACAAGCATGGCCGATAACCCCTGAGGCAGATGGCTCATCTGAGCAACGTTGGAAAATAAGGTGACGTTTGCAAACAAATAGAGTCTTTTAAATGGCTATTTTTACGTAAACACACGCTTCACATTTTTATCACGTCGTTTTCATTGTAGTTTTTATAAACATATACACATTTTATTCTTACTTATTATGTGTGTATATTTTTCTCGAGTGTTAAAATGCTTTTTTAGTTGATGGAAAATTCTAAATATTTATGATGCTGTCAAAGCATGGGCATACGGCACCTACATATGGGATGTCTTGAAAACACAACAATTAAATCACAGTCAATAATTCAGAGTAGTTTCCACCAATGGAAAAATATAGGTTTAGTTAATTTGTGAAATTATTATGATCCACATCTTATTTTATTTATACCTGCTCCCAGTGATAATAATAAAATGTAAAAAAAAAAAAAGAACTATAATTAAGAGGCTGTCTTTTGAACAACTCTTTGGAAGGAGCCTTCAAGAAGCCATCAATCCCATCTCTAACACACTGACTGTCATGTTTCATTTCATGGTTGTGTTAGTCGTGATCCCAAGATCCAGAGTTGGCAGGCAATGTGCAGGTAAACTTGTCTTTGACAAAACAAAAATAGTGCAGCAGGGAAGGATATGGTAAAGCTATGCCGTTTGGAGGTACACAGCAAAAAATTATCCAGCCCAGTCTAGATGACAAGGTTTGCATAAGAAACATCCTGATTGGCAGCCAGGGACAGGTGTGTCCTGATTTTTAATCAGGGACAGGTGTAGGAGCCAGCCCTCAGACTAAAGTTGTCAGGACTTGATCTTGGGAGTATGCTTTTCCGGGATGCAACGGAAAGTTGGCACGGGCGAGACGGGAATTAAGGTACATGATTTATTGAAACACTAGAACTACAAAAAAGGATCAAACCAAAGCGCGCACAGTGGCGGAAACTATGAACAATTAAACAAAACAAACTGTGGCTTGATAAACAAAAACTTACTTGGCATGGAACCGGCATGAAGAAAGAGCAGCAAGGATCATAAGGGTGTGCAGAAGCATATATGGGGTGCGAGGTCGTCAGAAAGACAAACTGAAAAACACTGAACTTAAATACTATGGACATGATTAGTGAAAGCAGGTGCGTGACTCAAAACGTGAAACAGGTGCGTGACGTGACAGGTGAAAACTAATGGTTGCTATGGTGACCAGACAAGGGAGTGAAAAGACAGAAACTAAACAACAACATGACTTAAAACAAAAACATGATTACACAGACATGACAGAGCCCCTCCCTTAAGGACAGATACCAGATGTCCATAAAAATTAACAAGAGTCATGGGAGGGCGGGAGGGGGACATGGCGGTGGGTCGCCAGACCACGTGTCCCCGTATCCACCGGGGCAGAGTTAGGTGGCGGCGGCGAGTGGAACGCCGCTGCAGCAGGAGAGGCGGACGCCCAGGGAATGGCCACATTCGTGGCCGACTGGGAGGTGGGCGCACTTGGCGTGGCGGGCGACCAGATAGCGGCCATATCCGTGGCCGACGAGGAGGAAGGCGCGTCGTCATCGTGGCAGGCGTGGAAGCTCAGCGTGGTGAGTCAGGCGGCGAAGCTCGGCGTGGCGCGTCAGGCGGCGAAGCTCGGCGTGGGTCTTGGTCTTGGCATGGCGGGTCTTGGTCTTGGAATGGCGGGTCTTGGCATGGCGGGTCTTGGTCTTGGCATGGCGGATCTTGGTCTTGGCATGGCGGGTCTTGGTCTTGGTCTTGGCATGGCGGGTCTTGGCATGGCGGGTCTTGGTCTTGGCATGGCGGGTCTTGGTCTTGGCATGGCGGGTCTTGGTCTTGGCATGGCGGGTCTTGGTGTCGTGAAGCTGCGACTGGCGGCACTTGGCGTCGTGAAGCTGCGACTGGCGGCACTTGGCGTCGTGGAGCTGCGACTGGCGGCACTTGGCGTCGTGGAGCTGCGACTGGCGGCACTTGGCGTCGTGGAGCTGCGACTGGCGGCACTTGGCGTCGTGGAGCTGCGACTGGCGGCACTTGGCGTCGTGGAGCTGCGACTGGCGGCACTTGGCGTCGTGGAGCTGCGACTGGCGGCACTTGGCGTCGTAGAGCTGCGACTGGCGGCACTTGGCGTGGAGGGTCTTGGTCTTGGGCTTGGCGTGGAGGGTCTTGGTCTTGGGCTTGGCGTGGAGGGTCTTGGTCTTGGACTTGGCGTGGAGGGTCTTGGTCTTGGACTTGGCGTGGAGGGTCTTGGTCTTGGCGTGGAGGGTCTTGGTCTTGGACTTGGCGTGGAGGGTCTTGGTCTTGGACTTGGCGTGGAGGGTCTTGGTCTTGGACTTGGCGTGGAGGGTCTTGGTCTTGGCTAGGCAGTGCTTGGCGGCGTGGAGCTGGTACCGGAGCTTGGCATGATGCGGCTAGGCGTGGTGCGGGTACTGGAGTCTGCCGTGGAACTTGGCGTGGTGGAGCTGGTGCTAGCCTTGGTGCGGCAACAGGTGCAGCGACAGGTGCTAGCTGAGGAGCTAGCCTTGGAGCAGGTGGAGGTGGCCTAGCTGGGGGTTGCGGCTTGGCAGGTCGGAAGACTGGTGAGGGCGGTCTTGCTGGAGGCTGTGGCTTGACGGGTCGGTAGACTGGTGAGGGCGGTCGTGCTGGAGGCTGTGGCTTGACAGGTCGGTAGACTGGTGGTGGCGGCCGTGAGGGAGGCTGTGGCTTGGCATGGTGATGCCGAGCCACCCCACCAACACAGCTCCCGACCCCAGCCCCCCCCTCAAGGGGCGGATACCAGACGCGCTCCCTGCGGTCTGGAACTCTCTGTAGGGGTGGGCGGAGGAGGGCAGAAACTTCCCCATTAAATTGTCCAAATTGTCTTTCTTGTACCTGGGATTGAGTGGGTGAAAAAAATTAGTTTTGTGTCTTGGGTGTGGCTTGAGTCCTGGGGAGTGGGGAATCAAAAGAAAAAGAATTCAGAAAAAAAAATCCTGGTTTTTGACGTCATCAGGGCGAAGCCGGGCTGGCTGCTGCTTGCTTCCGCCCGGAGGGGGCGGGTCATGTGGGAGCGGCGTGCCCTGCAGGCTCGCGGAAGTTCTTCCTGACGTCCTTCGTCTTTGGCGGCGCTTCCGCGGCTGAGGTGACGCTGTGTCGTCCTGGGACCAAATGAAGTCTCTATACTCCATGGAGGAGTAGCGCCGCGTTTCCTCCTCCATCGCGCACAGGACCGCCCAAGAAGCCTCGTCGAAAATGTCCAACTCAGGTGCGGAAAAGCGGGTCTGCTGACGACCTACTGTCAGGACTTGATCTTGGGAGTATGCTTTTCCGGGATGCAACGGAAAGTTGGCACGGGCGAGACGGGAATTAAGGTACATGATTTATTGAAACACTAGAACTACAAAAAAGGATCAAACCAAAGCGCGCACAGTGGCGGAAACTATGAACAATTAAACAAAACATAAACTGTGGCTTGATAAACAAAAACTTACTTGGCATGGAACCGGCATGAAAAAAGAGCAGCAAGGATCATAAGGGTGTGCAGAAGCATATATGGGGTGCGAGGTTGTCAGAAAGACAAACTGAAAAACACTGAACTTAAATACTATGGACATGATTAGTGAAAGCAGGTGCGTGACTCAAAACGTGAAACAGGTGCGTGACGTGACAGGTGAAAACTAATGGTTGCTATGGTGACCAGACAAGGGAGTGAAAAGACAGAAACTAAACAAAAACATGACTTAAAACAAAAACATGATTACACAGACATGACAAAAGTGTTGGGAAATGGAAGAACACAAAGGACGTACATGAAACTGTAGAGTTCGAAAGGGCATGTGATTTTGAAATGCATTGTGGGGGGCCGAGTAGCCATTGTTTTTTGCATTTTTGCTCACATGGCTGTACTCAACCAGCGGTCTTGTGAGAAATGGATAAAATGGATTGCACTAAAGAAAACATTCAAGGGACTGTACGAAAACAAACTGGACTCTGTTCCAAAGGCTCACCACCTTGAAAAATAAGAACAATTGGTGGATTTGATCCATATGAGCACGTCCAATAGACGAGATTCGAGCAAGCTGCCGAACGTGTCTTGTATCTTGGTCGTCAACGGAGTCAGTTTTTATACCGGCAAAACATTTCGGAATGCAAAGTCGGAAACGGCTCACGCACAAACCAACTTTGGGTGTGTCCAAGACCTCGGAATTTGACATCAGAAAGAGAAGACTGTCATCCTTTCAGAGGTAAGTCAACAGCATACTTGCCAACCTTGAGACCTCCGAATTCGGGAGATTGGGGGGTGGGTGGGGTCGGGGCGGGGTTAAGGGGGAGGAGTATATTTATAGCTAGAATTCACTGAAATTAAAGTATTTCTTATATTTTATATAAGAAATACAGTACAATATAGTACAGTAAATATAGTACAGTAAACAGTAATAAAAACAGTTGTTCCACTAACTGTACTGTACTTGATGCTAACTTTTAAAAAAAAAACACTTACCTTTCACTATTTGAGTAGCTTTTGTTCTGCCATTTGAGTACTGGCGAGCAATCTCTCAAACATATCCTTCACGGATTTGTTGAAAACGGAATGTTGCTTACAAGGTGGCCCGTAATACTGCGTTGCCGCCGCCTTGTGCTTCTCTGACCATTGATGAGTGACTATATCCATTCGGCCACGGTGTTATGGGTTATAGATAAACCTATGGATAACGGAGACATATATAGTAGTCTCCTTTTCAGGTGAGAGGACGCTAAAGGCGGTGCCTTTAAGGCATGCCCCCATTATTGTTTGTCCGGCTGGAAATCTTGGATATTACAACTTGCCGTAGTTTTGAAGCAATGCATGATGGGAAGCCGGATGTTGTGTGTCAGTGTATTAACGTGCCGGCTGGAATAAACACACTCTGAGAAATAGCTCTGTGCCTGCCTACTTTATAGGTTATATATAAACCTATGGATAACGGAGACATAAATAATAGTCTCCTTTTCAGGTGAGAGACGACGCTAAAGGCAGTGCCTTTAAGGCCCGCCCCCAATATTGTTGTCTGGCTGGAAATCGGGAGATTTTCGGGAGAATGGTTGTCCCGGGAGATTTTCGGGAGAGGCACTGAAATTCGGAAGTCTACCGGAAAATTCTGGAGGGTTCGCAAGAATGGTCAACAGGACCACTGTGTGGTGTCTTCTGGAGAAATGTGTTTCAAACTAAGTATATCTTAAGTTTGAAATACACTTTGCAATAATAATCTTCTCAATTATTGATCTATGAATAGATGTATTGCTTATTTTGTCATGATCTGTTGCCCGGATCATGTTTTGTTTAATTTTGACTCTGTTCTGTTTCCAGCACCCTTGAGTTTGTGTGTTTTGGTTACCATGGGTGCTGACTGGTTTCACCTGCCTCTGATTAGTGTCCGGGACGCTCACCTGCTGCCGGGCACTTATCAGAGAGCTACTTATTCCCGTTTTTCGCCGCACTCAGTCTGGCTTTCTTGTTTGCGCTACGCAACAGTGACGGCGTCTACTATTTGCTTCCATGCAATATGTTACGTTAAGTATTTCTACAATCTTTGATTCCTGTGCTAAGTTTCGCTATAGCTTCCACGCTATCGGCACGCTTTTCTGTCTTTTTGCATGTTTCATGGACAATAAATCATTGTCTCACCTGCACTTTACCTCCGGAGTTCCTGCTGCATCTTGGGAGAACAATTCGCGCATTACAATGCAACCGCGTTGTTACATATTTCTCCCAAATAATGTACGTTGTTCCTAACGCTCACCTCCTAAATGCTATGTGTGCAACAGAATAAAACATGCTTTGATTCAAACCTACCAGTATGAAAATGCCATGAACACACCAACATGTACCAGGTGATGGCGTTAAAAGTCATGTTTGATCATCCCACGGCTGCTATCCAGGCTATTCATCAGCCCGTTATTAGCTCTCCGACCTGGCTTCCTTGGCTTTGCTTCTACCCTGGAAATGAGACAAATTTCAACAAATCATTTTTTTCCCCTGAAATGATCATGACAACCTTTGGGGCAGTTAATGATGTTGCATGTTTGTGCCATGTTTTGAACGTGTTAAATAAAAGGAGACACCTTTAGGACAGAGGCCAGCAAGAACCACAATGCCTTGCGTTTCCACGTCACACCTTCGACCCTATTAATAATTGTTATTTGAGATCATGACATTGACATTTTCGAGTGGAGGTATGATGTGTGTGTGAGAGTGAAAGGGGGGCACCAGTCACTCATTTAAACATGCACAAACAGCTGGTAAATACTTCCCTGCCCATTGCTTTGGCACCGCATTTAATGCATATACCCACTTTTTGCACCACTCTATGAAAGTAAACATAAAAGTATGTGAAAAATGGTAAAAACGACCCTGGACTCTAAAACAGGGGTGTCAAACTCATTTTAGATCGGGGGCTACATGGAGAAAAATCTACTCCCAAGGGGGCCGGACTGGTAAAATTACAGGCACGATAACCTAAAAATAAAGACAACTTCAGATTGTTTTCTTTGTTTAAAAATAGAACTAGCACATTCTGAAAATGTACAAATCACAATGGTTTTTTTTACACTTACATGTTGCGGTTAATAGTATTCTATCTTTATTTGTTGTTATTTATATTTTCTGAATAAATTATGTGATGGCGTTCATTAGTCAACTCATTGGTGTTCAATTTCAATCTATCGAGATAAAAAATGATATCAAAATCAAATTACAGTATATTATTTATGTAGTTTGATAATTTTCCTCGACTGATGTACTAACATCATGTGATTTGTTTTGTTATTTTGTTTCTTATGTAGCAATACGTAACGGTACAGCGGGAGAAGGAGACACTGACGTCGTTAGCTGTCAGCAGGTTTATTGACAGACAGGAATGTAGTCTGAGGTGTGTGCGTACTCAAAATGAATGTAGTGTGACTATGTGGTAAGTACGTATATGTGAGTTGTTACCAAAGAGGGAAAGGCAGGCTTGGAAGTCCAAAGACAGGAGGAAGGTCAAGGGCTGGAGTGAGGCTTCGTGGTCAAAGGGCAGGCGTGAGGTGGAAATCCAGAGAGGCAGCAGAGAGTCCAGAGGGGATCCGGGAAGACGAGACACACATCTCGATAACGGGGAAGGAAGACGAGAAGCTGGATGACAACACAGGACAAAATGAGCACGACAGGGGAAGAACACAAGGAGAGATGAAGCACATGCAAGGAAAGCTGGAGACGTAATCGGCTGACTGTACTGGTACGAGTACTTACGTTCTGGCACTGGATCTCAGGATGCGTTGGCTTAAGAAGGCTGGTCTCTCATCACGGGCAGGTGTGTTGATTGTTGATTCTCTGCAGCCACGCGGAGGCGCGACCGCAGCCGGAGGGGAACGCCCTTGGGCGTGTACCGCGGTGCGCTCAGCAGGAGGAGACGCTGCAGGAGTGTGAACATAACACATCATCTACAAAGATACAAATAATTGCTATTGTGACATCCAGTGGACACATTTAGAACAGCTGTTTCTTTCATTCAAAAATTTCAGGTAAATTTTCACACTTAGCAAACTCATCCCGCGGGTTGGATAAAACCTGTTCGCGGGCCTGATCCGGCCCACGGGCCGTACGTTTGACACCCCTGCTCTAAAGGGTCCACAAAAAAATAATTAGTGGCCCCAAATTCAGTTCAGTTTCAGTTTATTTAATGTAATGCATCACACAATTCCAGTTGGTTCATTACAGCACGTCCGAAAAGGAGTAGGAAGAAGCTGAGCTTATTTATTCCTACCCCTTTTCATACCATAGCAATTGTATCCAATTTCCTTGTTCTCTGTAACAGAACAGTGAACAAATAAATAATAAACCATCCATCCATCCATCCATTTTCTACCGCTTATTCCCTTCGGGGTCGCGGGGGGCGCTGGAGCCTATCTCAGCTACAATCGGGCGGAAAGCGGGGTACACCCTGGACAAGTCGCCACCTCATCACAGGGCCAACACAGATAGACAGACAACATTCACACTCACATTCACACACTCGGGCCAATTTAGTGTTGCCAATCAACTTATCCCCAGGTGCATGTCTTTGGAGGTGGGAGGAAGCCGGAGTACCCGGAGGGAACCCACGCAGTCACGGGGAGAACATGCAAACTCCACACAGAAAGATCCCGAGCACAGGATTGAACCCAGGACTGCTCAGGACCTTCATATTGTGAGACAAACGCACTAACCCCTCTTCCACCGTGCTGCCCATTATAAACCATATAATACATAATTTATTGACAACACAAAATTGGCCCTAGTGTGTGAATGTGAGTGTGAATGTTGTCTATCTGTGTTGGCCCTGTGATGAGGTGGTGACTTGTCCAGGGTGTACCCCGCCTTCCGTCCGATTGTAGCTGAGATAGGCTCCAGCACCCCCCCGCGACACCGAAGGGAATAAGCGGTAGAAAATGGATGGATGGATGGAATATATAAATACTATTTGTCTCAATTTAAAATAATCATATCATAATCCTTGTTCTGCTTTGTGAACACTTGTAGTTTGAACAATCTCTTAAACTGAATCATATTGGTGATTTGTATGATTTATTTGGTTAATCCGTTCCATAATTGAATTCCATGCTGATTTGGTGTCAGGTCTAATCTTTGGACACCCCAGTAGTCAATTTTTTTTTTTAAATAATTATGACACTGCATGTCGAATTACTAATCTTCTCTGCAAATGTAAAGTGGCAGCATTGCATATTTTGTTGACTATTTGTTTTCAAGAAGTGACGTGACGCGGCTGTGCGTCTTTAGAGGAGGGGCGCGTAACGGCAGCATCATTTCATGCCAGCCTGCTTGGAGCAAGTGTGAGACATTGTCTGATCCACATCCACCAGGATGGACGCCCTCCACGCGTCTTCCGTAAAGAGCCACAAAGGCGCCGGTCGGAACCTTCCAGAACACCAAGCGAGCCTTTCCGAGCAGGACCGTGGGTGTGTGCGCGTCGTTACCTCCGGACTGCACCCGCCCGACTTCCACCGCCGCCCGTCGAGTCATGTCTGATCCACAGCGATGGGCAAGTTCGACGACACCGAGAGGATAATCCTCAACGTGGGGGGCACCAGACACGAGACGTACAAAAGCACCCTGAAGACGTTACCGGGCACGCGCCTGGCCCTGCTGGCGTCCGACTCCGACATCGACTCGGTGCTGGACCACCTGCAACAAGTCCCCGGCTTCATTGAGTACAACGCGCGGACCAACGAGTACTTCTTCGACCGCCACCCGGGCGTCTTCGCCTACGTGCTCAACTATTACCGCACCGGGAAGCTCCACTGCCCGGCGGATGTGTGCGGACCGCTGTTCGAGGAGGAGCTCTCCTTCTGGGGCATCGACGAGACGGACGTGGAGCCCTGCTGCTGGATGACGTACCGGCAGCACCGGGATGCCGAGGAGGCGCTGGACGTGTTCGAGCTCAACGTGGACACCGGGGACGAGGACGACGACGTGGCCAAGAGGCTCGGCATCGAGGACGTGGCCGCCGACGGCAGCGGGAGCCTGTGGAGGAAGTGGCGGCCGGTCGTCTGGAATCTATTCGAGGATCCCTACTCCTCCCGGGCGGCGCGGGTAAGGGCGCACCGCTGCCTCTGGAGCGGGGAAAAAACTCACTCCAAATATCACTTTAGAACTTATTATGCATATTTTATTACACTTTCATTGATGAATATGACATAATGGCGTTCAATTAGGGGTGGGCGATACTGCAAATGTCGATATCAATTTAATACTAAGTATATAGGAACAATATCATTGATACCGATACTTTTTGACTTGACATTTTCAATTTGCACCCCCCCTTAATTTGTACAAAAATTGTTCTGTGTGTATTTTAAAATGTAATCATTCAATTATCTAGTGCAGTAGTTCTCAAACTTTTTTCACCAAGAAAAAAACTTGGCTCTCCAGGTACCGAAAGACCAACAATAAAGTATAGCAGCATAGTAGCCCTAAGTATTCATTAAAAACAAGGCAGAGGTTTTATTTAACAAGTATATTTGATGTTTTGGCCACTGAATCATAACACACAGCTTGAACATTAACTTTGTTTTTGAATATAGGAAAATAAAACATAATGAAACCAATAGATGGAGCCCGCGTACCACAAAAGGTACACCAACTACAATTTGAGAATCCCTGATCTAGGGTTTTATGCTGCCGATTCCAATATCGATCATCCATGCGTGAGATTGGCTGATACTTATACCATATAATTGTCCATCCATCCATCCATCCATCTTCTTCCGCTTATCCGAAGTCGGGCCGCGGGGGCAGAAGCCTAAGCAGGGAAGCCCAGACTTCCCTTTCCCCAGCCACTCCGTCCAGCTCTTCCCGGGGATCCCGAGGCGTTCCCAGCCAGCCGGGAGACATAGTCTTCCCAATGTGTCCTGGGTCTTCCCTGTGGCCTCCTACCGGTCGGACGTGCCCTAAACACCTCAATAGGGAGGCGTATTAACTGTAAATGTATCGGTTGAGTGCTATGACAGTTTAACAAGATCAACACTTTGTTTAAGCTAGTTTCTTATTCTCTTCCTCTGTGTGTAATATGTTCAACTTGATAATGGTACTTAAGATACAAAGAATTGCAGTTTATTTGCCGTAACGGAAGTGATTATTATTAGCCTAGAGGAGAGGCTCCACACTGTGTATGGATATACATAATTAGCAGCGAGCTGCTTGTCAGCCTGGGGACTAGTAATAACTACAATATTAGCATTTGTGATCGGCAATACAATGCATTAATTGGCCATGGCGATCATATACTTTTTCACTCAAATCAGCCGATACAGATCAGTAGTAGCTCTAATACACACAATTGTTTGATCAAAATAAAGCCAGTAGTGCCAGATGAGTAATCCACAAAGTCCAAATCAAAAGCTCATTTTAGTTATTTGGATTTTTGCCCCAAAAGCCTTCCTGTGTCAAAAAGTCTCTGAATTGTGTAAATCAGTGGTCCCCAACCACCGGGCCGCAGCCCGGTACCGGTCCGTGGATCGATTGGTACCGGGCTGCACAAGAAAAAAAAAAAGAAAAAAAAAAAAAATATATATATATATATATATATATATATATATTTTTTTTTTTTTAATTAACTCAACATAAAAAACACAAGATACACTTACAATTAGTGCACCAACTAATTCACACAAAAGGATTGTTTCTTTCTGTTATTAATATTTCTGGTTCCTACATTATATATCAATATATATCAATACAGTCTGCATGGATACAGTCCGTAAGCACACATGATTGTATTTTAACAATATACCAATGCAATTATTCGACAATAACAAAACCTATAACTTGTAAATGAGAGAAAAAAAAAAGCTCAATCTGATACTGGATCAATCCAACGACGCCTAGAGTCAACATTTACATGAAAAAAATAAGTATAGAAATGGAGGCATCGGCACCACAATGCAACCCACCTGTCTTCGTCATATCATTGATAGTTAATTTGAAATTAAATAAAAGTTTTGACTTCATAATAACTACATGGATGTGGACAAGCACCATGTATTCCACCAGGTGTACTCCATTAATTTAAGTTACTGTGGATACCAGTTAAATATTTAGAGACACGTTTGCACCTTATTGAATGAGAAAGTGTCTCTAAACTTTTGACTGATGCATACAGTTGACAGTAATCACTTGTTTATCGCTGTTAATTGGCACCGGACATACATTTAATTCCGCAAAGTATAGGACTCATTAATTATAAATCGAATATTTTCATAGCCGAGTATAAAAAACTGTTTACGACCTTCTAAATAAACTTTTTAACATTATGAGAGCTGTCTAGACATGAAATAACATCCTATAGTCACCTTTACACTATCTTAATCCAATATAGTAACGCTGCCTCAGGCTGAGCCAATCAGTGGCCACGATACTGAACAAAGCGATCAGATTGTTTTGGTCTCCTCTAGTGGCCATCACTACTGTAGTATTGATATTTTTAGTTCATTTAGCCATTTTTATGATTGAAAATGCTTCATTTAAGACAAATATGTTGTGGAATATGCTTGAAAAGACAAACATATTTGATAGGGTGAAACCGCAATACATATTTTATGTTATCAGATTTTGGCTTACAACAAATCTGATCAGACTGAGCTAGTCTATGGAACCAAACTAGTTTTGTGAGGGCACACCCAACATTAGTCAAAAGTTAAAAATAAAGTGCAAAAGTGTCTCCAAACTTTTGACAGACACTGAACATTCCCTCACACAGTCATTCTCAAACTGTAGTAGTTCTCCGGCTCCATCTAATTGCACGCCAAAGAATCCCTTCATTAAATATTTAAACAGTGTGTAATGTTACAGTGGCCAAAAATATTAAATATACTTCTTAAATAAAACCCCTCCTTGTTTTTAATGAACATTTAGGCCTACTACGCTACTGTATTCCAATGTTGGTCATTATGATGGTACTTGGAGAGCCAAGTGTTTTCTGAGGTGGCACTTTGGTGAAACAAATGAGTACCACTATTCTAACAAAACAGCCAAATTCCAATTATTCAGCTTCATCTGTTGATATTTATTTTAAACAGTATTCACATTTCTGATATTATAAAAGACTGCATTCAGAATTATATGGTTGTAGATGACCCCAATGTATCCAGTCAGGCATATTCCAGCTGTTTGTGATGCCGTCTGAACTGGATAGATGTATACAGGTTGCATATTTGATCAGTATATTTCCACAACATGACATTTATTATTACTCTGACGTGTGTATTTAAAATATACATAAAGAAGAAGGTGTAGGAACACACAAGGAGCTATCGCTCTGCCATGGTGGGTATTTATAGCAGAGTATTTGAGGTGTGTAGGCTCGTGCCAAGCACATTTGTTGCATTGTGGTTGTGTTTAGTTTAGCTTAGACTGCAGGGATCAAGTTGTATTTGTTTGATGACACGCATGCAGCAGCTTGCTTTTTGTCGCTAATGACCAGAAAATGTAGATATGACTGAGCGTGTCCTTGTGTGTTACAATCAATAACGCCTCTCATTGGCATTCGGATGCATGTCACGCAACAAGGTGGCGGTCTTGGTGGCACCTTCAAGGTCAAATGAGTCGAAAATGCATGGAGTAAAATGCATGTGTACATGTGCAGTAAATGTAAGTTAGGCACCAAGTTTTCTTCTAAAACAGGAAGTATACTGCTTCTTAAGTTTGTGTTGCTCCATATCAGTTTATTCTGTCAACAACATTGAGGCTGCATCTCTAATAGACGACTTACACTGTGTACTTTGCTTCTTAGCAATTAATGGAAATGATGATGGCAATATTTACACGTTTCTTCTTCTCTCCTGTTTGATTGTGAATTGTGTGTGTGCGTGCGTGTCGACACGGGTGCTGCAAAGTTGTTGTTTTTAAATAGAAAGTTGATCCAACACCCTTTAACGTAAATTCTCGACTATAAGCCAGCACTTTTTCCCTACACTTTGAACCCTGCGGCGAATAAACGGTACAGCTAATTGATGGATTTTTTTTTGCTAATGCCCATAATGTTTTGTGTTCAATAGTTTGCATCAAACCCAAGCAGAGGACTGAAAAGGTGTTTTATTGTTTGTGCTATGGCGCCATCTTTTGGACGAAATTCGCTCAATGCAGGTATTGCGGGTTGAAAATGTATTTCCTGTTTCAATACCTTGAACCAAAAGTAAAATAGCCGATTGCGTTTCTGCCCGAAATTATTCTTCATTTATCACTCCAAGCAATGTTTAAGTTTCACAGTTTAACTAAAACAGTTCTTACTTATTAAACCGTCCCATGTGTGAAGTCTGTAGGAGTGTTTTCAAGCATATTTGCACGTGCTATTGTAATGTAATCAAGCTAGCGTCGTTAGCATTAGCTCATCTGCTAACATGTCGCCGGGTGTCTGTGTCAATATTATTAACTTACAATGGATATTGTTTTTATATTGTATCAGTTTTACAAATTCCTCAGTAAATTCACCAAAACATCACCGTGAAGTTATTCAGTCTGTTTAGCTGATTGGAAAACTAGCTTCTGCAGCTATTGGGTCCATGACGATGACTTCTGTTTTGTTTGATCAGCTGTTTTACTGCCGTGTTACAGACACCGTTTGGAAACAATTAAGGTATGTAAATAAACATTTACAAAATGTTTCTGTTTAAATAACTCATTCCACAACGTATATAAATGCAGCTTATAGTCCTCTGTACATTACATAGAAACATATTTTTTTCTTCTAAAATTTAGTGACTGCGGCTAATATCCCAGTGCGCTCTATAGTCCAGAAAATACCATTTGTTAGTTTGATATACAGAACTGTGTAGCGCTTTATATTATGAACTACACACTTTTACTATAATATGGACTTTTGTCGAGGCTGGAACCCATTATTCATCTCTGCATTGTTTCTTATGGAGCGATTTGCTTCAATATACACACTTTTGTAATTTATGAACCCTGTTCACGAACCAAAAATAAATCCAAGTGTATTTCTTCTATCAGTACACTTCAATAAGTATACTGTGTCTTTATGTTCTTGAGTGTGCACATTTTGACATTGTAGTGCTGTTCCAAATCAATTTTTGGAAATGATGCTTGCAATATTTACCCATTCTTCTTCTTCCCTCCTTTATAATTGTAAATTGCAACCACAGGACTGGGTCGCTCCCCTTCGGCTAAGTTGCCAAGAGGGCGACTATTGAGGGTGGTAAACATCCAGCACTGTGCACTCACTCACCATTTTGGCCACAATGAGTCCAACGTCTGACATTTTGCCACACTACACCGTGTGAGCGCACTTATGCACTTACTGTAAAAGAGTGTTGAAAAGTGAGCCAATTGAGACACAGCCTCAATGTGAATGCTGGTGCACTAGATGTCAGCTGGTATTTACACACAAATGAGGTTGAGTACACTAGGTGACGGCCTTCACTGCCTACATATGAGGTGTTGCTAAGTTACCATCTAGTTTGAGGGAAGGCAAGCAGCATACAGAAGGAAGCTTCTTTCCTGTTTTTGGTTCATGAACTCAACTTTACGATATGACATGTAAAGGTTGTATCAGACAATAACTGGCATGCATATTCACTCAACTGTTATATTGTTTTTTTCTGTTTGTTTTGACTGTCCGGTGACTGAAAACGTGTTTTTATGAGTTTCTTTATCCAGGCGAGAGAAAAAAGCCCAAATGTACGCCACTGTCCCTTTAATGAACTCACTCGCAAGCGCTCATGCCAGCAGTCGTGTTTCCGTGGGCTCCCCACGCTGTTTCTATTGTTGTAGCCGCCCTGTTCTCTCTACCCTCTCAAACGCAGCCTCTTTAAAACACATGCAGCGTCTCTTAGCTCCTGTCACAGAAACGCTGGCAACGTCTGTCGTTTTTGTGTCTTCAAAATGGAAAAAATGACAAAAGGAAAATTAGGGTGAAGCTACAATGGAACGACAAGAATAGAGTTATGGTATAATTGAATTATATTGTCATTAAGAGAATCCACGGGGAATGATGAGAGACTACATTTGTTGCTTTGCACAAATAAAATGATACAATTATGTAGAAAAAAATGCACATTTTATGAAAAGAGAATCACAAATTTACTAGAAAAACTAGAAGAAACTTGCGCAAATTATTTTATTCTCCTATTCATAAAATTACGACTTTATTCTAGTAACATTGGGACTTTTTCAGTACCATTCAACTTTATTCTTTTAACAGTAGGATTTTTTTAAGGAAAAAACAACAACTTTGTTCTAACCAACGTTAAAACTTAAAAAAAAAAAACAGTTTTAACTTTACAATTTATTTATCATAACTTGACACAAAAAGTGACATTGTGGTCCTATTTCTAATATTTTGACTTTATTCCTGTAACATTACAATTTATTTGTCTTAAGTTTGTCGACAACTTAAAAAAAAAAAAAACAACGGTTACATTATGACCAATTTATGGTACGTTTTTCTCATCATCATTATAGCTTTTTTTAAATTTGATTTTAAATAACCTTCTTCTCCTCTTCCTAATGTTATGTTTTTGTCCTCACATAGTTAGGACTTTATTCTCGTAATTTTACCATTTTTGTCATAACATCACAACGTTATTATTAACCTTTTAGCGAGTGCAGCTGGGATAGGCTTCAGCTCCCCCGCGGTCCCAAGAGGGAAAAGCGGTAGAAAATGGATGGATGGATGGATGGAAGTTGTTTCTCAAAATAAAAACAGGCCTACACTTATAACATAATGTCTTTATTGTTGCAATATTAACACTTTATTCTGACAATTGCATGTTAGCTCCTATTATTAAATCTCTTTTTTTTCTTTCAAAGTTTGACTTCATTCTCAAAAGTAATACCGTACATCCCTTAAATAAAGACAGACACAAATAAGAGTGGTGTTCCTCAGGGAAATGTTAGAGGTCCACTCATTTTGTATTAATGTTTTTTATATCACTTATAACATTAAATTTGTTATCTTGTGACATTACATTTTGGTACCAACATAAACTTTTTTCTTAACAAAATTAAACTTTATTCTCATAAAATAACTTTTTCTTGTACGGATGTCCCCATACAACTTTTTCACTAACAATATGATATCAATATTGTAGCCTTGAGTATTGGCCGCTACAGATATCAATCTGCTACAATATCAGCACACTTTTGTCACTGGGTACTTTCTAATACGCTTTTGCTTTGAAGACTTTGTATCTGTTAGTAAGCAACTGTATTTTTTTGATACTCGTTTATATTGACACATGTTGTGTTTTAGGCTGCAATACTGTTCAATTAAGGACACTTATTATGTACGATTAGCTTGTGTGCTATTGTGTGCTTAGCTGCTGTGTAGCCGCTAGCTCCTAGTAGCCTATAGCCTACCATGTTTGGCTTTTGCAAATGACTTCACTAAAGTAGAAGAAAAGTTCAACCTTGTGTGTTCAATGAAGGAGATTTAGTTGGTTTGTAAATAAAAGTTGGTATCAATCAAAGTTGACTTATATAGCCCTTAATCACAAATGTCTCAAAGGGCTGCACAAACCACAACGACATCCTCGGCTCTGATCCCACATCAGGGCAAGAAAAAACTCCACCCAATGGGAACAAGGAGAAACCCTGGAAGAGACCACAAGTTTGGGGACCGGTTGCAAAAAGTCTAATTTTCTCGCTGTAATTATGAATTTTTTTGTCTTTCGTAACATTGCATGTTTTTCTTGTGGTGAATGTGGTCCTAAAACTGTACTGCTTGTGTAAGAAATACGTGAGAATGTAAGGTTGTTTTTTTACATGTGTTTTCCTGTGTGTTAATTTATTTGTCCTTCTCATATCTCTGTAGTTGGCCCTGGCTGGATTGGGATGGTAACGAATTCAAAGAGATACAGTGGAACCCGCTTAAGTCGACCCCGTTTACGTCGACAACCCGTCGATGTCGATGAAGACAAAGTCAATGTCCACTTCATCACTACTGTCTAGTTACACAGCATTGAAACATGCAGAGAGTGACTTCCTGTTTAGTGCGAAGTAAGCTTCAAAATAAAAGCATGGCAATATAAACCTGGATTCTACCACAGAATGCAACCATCTTAAAGTATTTTAGATTGTTAAATTTATGAATGTACAAAAGTTAAATAAGAGTATGAAACATACAGCCAGGAATGGATTCATTTGGCTCTATTCTTGGGTGGGGGTTAATCATTTTGTAATGCAGTCTGCTGAAAATGATGGAAAGCACCACTCTACATAGCAAGTGACACTGTGGTCCAAGTTGGAATCACCACAAAACACGTTTTAAGATATTCAACAATCTACTGGCGGCTGAAGTGGATAGTGCACACCCCCAAATTCCTCAGGTTTCATGTGTCAGGTAAACCGAGACAGATGTGGCCCAATGAATCCCCTTCCTACTGTATGAAAAATCATAAAGATATGCTCAAATAGAGGAAAACTATACCAACACAATCCTTGATTATTGCCCTTTATCCTCATGTCTCTGGGCAAAGTCACAAGTGAATGTGTAATCAATGGCTAACTTCAGTTTTGTCGACGCGAGTCAGTTAGAGGGTCGTCGACATAAACGGGTTCTACTGTATAACAAGAAAGAAATATGATCTTCCACGTCCGCGCAATGAGACAGAGGTTTTACAGCCTGTTGCCCCCCCCCCCCCTCCACTTTCACCTCACATGCCTCACCATCGCCCACACACGCGCGCGCACACACACACACATGCATACACACCCACACACACATACACACACATGCCATGTCCGCTCTCCATCCATTCTCTGTGATCTCATCTGAGACTGATGCTTGCTTTCTGCCACTTAAGAGGTTAAAAATCCAACCCCGTCTGGGTGCTGCCTGCCGCACGCCTCAGGACACCAAAGCCGGGGCTGCACGCTCAGCCTCCCTGTTGTCATGGCAACATCATTGCTCATCACCACGGCCTGTTTTCATTGAGATCCGTCTGGTCTGTGAAACGGATTGATTTCAGAAACCTGCTCGACCGTGAAGCCCTGATTGCTCGGTAACCCCTCGCGTGCCAGCTTGTTAGTTTTGATGCGTTGGAGCGTGACTCATACGCGGTACGAGCACGCGTGCATGTTTCTCTCTGACGGCGTCTTCGTCACCGACTGAGGTGAGGGTCGTGTGGCGTCTTTTACATCCCTTTTGTCTAAGCAGGACCACAGGTGTATGAGGACCTGACACGCCTCATTGGGGAACTGTTGATCCTGCGAAAACAGACGTCGAGGCCCCGTTGAGTAAATCGAGGCTGACGTGTGAACAGCGGCAGACCTGATGCCGGGTGGGGGCGCACGGCAAACGGCTGTCCAAGCGTAGGCGGTGATGGCACGCTGCTGGGCATGTTTGTAGCTGCTGCCAGTCATGCTAATCTGACCCGCCAATCGTCATGCCATGTTGATGCTGTTAACTATAAAAGCTTGGTGTGAAAGAGTAGTGGACGGGGCTGTAGGAGCTTTGTCTCCAGTCCCGCCCCCCCCAAAAACACCAAGAAGGTCAATTTAATTTAAATGGAATTCTTTGTTTGGCGCCACATTACAGCAGAAGTCATTTAAGGACACTTTTCATATAGAACAGGTCTCCACACGCATTAACAATTTATCATTTGCTCCCTATTGCAATAAAGAGTGATGGCTTCAATTAAATTAGTTTTTACACAAGCGCAGCGTGTGTATACGTGGTCACCCCAAATGTTATTGCCGAGGAACGATCGCATTACAGTTGGCAGAGCTTGTGTGTGTGAACCAAGGACAAACACTGGTCTCCACTGAAGGTGAGGTCAGTTGTTGTCAAGAAGTCAACTTAAAGGGGCTGTTTGCAACTTGCTCACAGTTATATTTTTCAAAGCAAAAATTATATCAAGAACACTGGCTTATGTTACCAGGAGTTGTTTACCAGAACTTATATGTGTTAAGTCTGGCTATATTTTTTTTCACAATTACAAGTCTGTGTAACAATTTTTTTTACTGGCCCGAATAAAGGGATTGGTGTTCGCAGCTGTCACTCACCTGGTCTTGTCAACACTTACACGCAGGGAGCGCGTGCACACATACAAAAGCAGTCCAAGAGAAGCAACCAAAAAATTGCAGTCATTTTGTTGTTATGATAGAATATACAGTACAGGCCAAAAGGTTGGACACACCTTCTCATTCAATGCGTTTTTTTATTTTCATGACTATTTACATTGTAGATTGTCACTGAAGGCATCAAAACTATGAATGACCACATGACCAATACTTAACAAAAAAGGTGAAATAACTGAAAACATGTTTTATATTCTAGTTTCTTCAAAATAGCCACCCTTTGCTCTGATTACTTTTTTTTGTACACTCTTGGCATTCTCTTGATGAGCTTCAAGAGGTAGTCACCTGCAATGGTTTTCACTTCACAGGTGTGCTTGAAGAGAATGCCAACAGTGTGCAAAGCAGTAATCAGAGCAAAGGGTGGTTACATTGAAGAAACTAGAATATAAAACATGTTTTCAGTAATTTCACCTTTTTTTGTTAAGTACATAACTCCACATGTGTTCATTCATAGTTTTGATGCCTTCAGTGACAATCTACAATGTAAATAGTCATGAAAATAAAGAAAACGCATTGAATGAGGAGAAGGTGTATTCTGTACATTCAATGACAGCTAACGCTAGCTACCCAAAGTTCTATTATTAACTAAAAACCTCTAAAGCTAATGCGTGTGCATGTGTTACGTACGTACGTAGTTACGTCATTCTGTGAGAA
This sequence comes from Nerophis lumbriciformis, assembly GCF_033978685.3. Taxonomy (NCBI): domain Eukaryota; kingdom Metazoa; phylum Chordata; class Actinopteri; order Syngnathiformes; family Syngnathidae; genus Nerophis; species Nerophis lumbriciformis. The sequence continues at coordinate 35,628,875 of NC_084552.2, forward strand.
AAGCCGTGAGAGGGCGTGATATACTGTGTGAAATACTTTGGAAAGTTGGCGCCCTCTAGGCATCTGTGTAAATGTTGCAAACTGTACTTTTTTTTTGCAAACTTGGCTATATCGTTTACCATCCTTATGTAAGACAAGAACATGTTTTTTTTGTTTTATGCATTCTAACTAGCAAATTAATGCGATCAAAAGTCCACTTCCAATGGAGCCAATGGAAGTCGCTCTATTCTCCCTATAGAGCCCTTCAAATTATCCACCAAGGTTTTATATACATGATGTAAGTGTATATGTCATGTAGTAACAGACACATTTATAATAACATGTAATATTCACGTATTATGCAAATTTTAAGCATTTGGCGGCACATTATCAAAACGCATCACAATGTTCACTTTTCCCTTCGACAACAATACTGATTACCACTCACTGCAAACTTCATGAGAGCCAACAAACATAATAAAACATTGCTTACTGTACAATGTCTGCTCTCACTAGGATGCCGACTGCTTGGATGTTCATATATTACCATATAGATCATGGGTGTCAAACTCTGGCCCGCGGGCCAAATTTGGCCCGCCGTGTAATTTCATTTGGCCCTTGAGGCAATATCAAATTAACATTAGATCTGGCCCGCCGGTAACACTGAATTCACCGCTAATACTCATACTTGCCAACCCTCCCGATTTTCAGTGCCCCTCTCGAAAGTCTCCCGGGGCAACCATTCTCCCGAATTTCTCCCGATTTCCACCCGAACAACAATATTGGGGGTGCGCCTTAAAGGCACTGCCTTTAGCGTCCTCTACAACCTGTCGTCACGTCTGCTTTTCCTCCATACAAACAGCGTGCCGGCCCCTGTCACATTATATATGCGGCTTCTACACATACATAAGTGAATGCAAGCATACTTGGTCAACAGCCTTACAGGTCACACTGAGGGTGGCCGTATAAACAACTTTAACACTGTTACAAATATGCGCCACACTGTGAACCCACACCAAACAAGAATGACAAACACATTTCGGGAGAACATCCGCACCGTAACACAACGTAAACACAACAGAATAAATACCCAGAACCCCTTGCAGCACTAACTCTTCCGGGACGCTACAATATACACCCCCGCTACCACCAAACCCCGCCCCCCAACCCCGCCCACCGGAGCCCTGACATTAATGAACAGTGTTGGGTTAGTTACTGAAAACCAGTAACTAGTTACAGTTACTAGTTACTTTATTTCAAAAGTAACTCAGTTACTAACTCAGTTACTTACACCAAAAAGTAATGCGTTACTGTGAAAAGTAACTATTTAGTTACTTCTTTTTTTCTTCTTTTTTTTTTAAAGCTCCCATTAATGCCCTTTTTGCCTTCGTTTCAGTACTGTTATTGCACTGGAGAATAATACAATCTGTTGATCAACTTGACATGCATTTTTATTTTCCTTTTAACATAATTAATGAAAAACAGTGCAACATAAAAAGGCATTCCTCCTTTCTTTAAACTTGGACCAATGACCATTAATAAAAAACAAGTTTAAGTGCAACATAAGAAGAAACATCATCTTCCTTGAAACATAGGTAGTGAAATAAAGCCTGACATCTGGAGTGATGCTGCTGTCTTCCACACTTGGAGCCATGGATTGTAGAATCCTTGTTTTCAGTGGCAGGATCATTGACACAGATGGTGAAGTTTCAGTGCTCAGTAGAGATGGAACACTTTTGAGGGGTTTAAGCACCTAGAGGACCTCATCTGCCACTCTCACATCATCATCAGACAGGGTGACATTTGTCTTCAGGGTGTTGTGGGTCAATGCAGAGTATATAGCTGCCTGCTGCTCCAACATATCATAAGTGGAGTTCCACCTCGTTGGGACATCATGTATGAGCAGGCAGCTTTAGCATTTCTTGCTTTGTCTTAAGCACATGAGCAGCTGTTGTGCTTGGGTGGAAGTAAGAAACCTTCCTGATCCTCCCAAAGAGGCGCTCCATCCTATTGACTGAGATTCCCTTCTGTGGTGCCAAATTCACTACATGTGCAAAGCACCTATCTGTGGTCCCAGTCCTGCCTCATTCTCTGTAATTATTTGATTTTTGGCATTATCACGTGTGACTGGGATATCTTTATCTTCCATTCCTCCACTGCTTGTGTCAGTACCTGCGCAAGGTGACTCTCGTAGAGGGGGCGTGTCTTCTCATCTCCCAGTCTGCTGTGATGAAGTGAGCGCTTATAGTTCCGCTGGACGTCCACCCGTCTGTCATGAGCGCAACAGCTGATGCTCGGGATAGTTCATCCACAACTTTTTTCTTCTCCTGCTCATAAAGATCTGGCACAATCTTATTGCTGAAGTGGGTGAGCGACGGGATGTCGTAACGTGGTTCAAGCACGTTATCAGCATGTGTTTAAAACCCTCGTTTTGCACAACCGAATCTGCACTTATAAACACACCGATTCAATGGCGCTGGGCGTTCAAGCTCCTCCGTTATTGCGCTCGCCATCACCACGCTGTGTGTGGACTGAACGTGCCAACAACTTTTTTTTTTTGTTTCATATATCAAACCGCGGATCAAACCCCACCCCCCCCCCACCCAACCACCCCCCCCCCCCCCCCCCCCCACCCCCACACACACACATAGACCGCGCCTCTTTTCTTCTCTCCGGCTTGTGACAGAGGAAGATTCAGAAGAAAGACACCGCAGCGCTTCTGTTTCTAGCCGATACTACATCAAAAGTAACGTAAAATAACGCAGTAACGCATCATGTAGTAACGGTAACTAAATTACTGAATAAAAAAAAATAACGCGTTAGATTACTAGTTACCGCCGAAACTAACGGCGTTACACTAACGCGTTACTTAGTCCCAACACTGTTAATGAACTAGCATCCCAGAAAAGATGGCAGGTATCTGGCTTGGGCACATCAGATTAGATCAGTGTGTCGCAAACTGAGCAGTAAAAAGGCCTGAATGGTTGATTTATTCATTGTTATTCTATTTTCAAATTTATTAGCCTGTGGAAAAAGTTAATGTTGATATTTACCTCAGAAGGCTGCATATAGAAAAGAGGCATTACATTTTTTATTTAAATTTGATTTAATATACCATTGATGTTTTTTCGTTTGTTTTTTGAAAGTTGATTTTGCACTATTAAGTTGCTTGTTCCATATTCAGTGTTAAAGCAAATCAGTGTAGCAAACTGAGCAATAATTAACGTTTTATTCATGCACTTTCTCTTGCTACTTCAAGGCTTGAATGTTTGATTCACTCATTATTGTTATTTTATTTTCAAATTTATTATTAGCCTGTGGAAAAAGTTTATTTTGATATTTACCTCAGAAGGCTGCAAATAGAAAAGAGGCATTCAATTTTTATTTAAATTGTATTTGATATGCCATTGATATTTTTGAATTATTATTATTATTATTTGAAACTTGATTTTGCATGTCACTATAAAGTTATATAAGCCTTGCTTGTTCAATATTCAATGCCAAACTTGTTTGGGTCCCTATTAAAAGGTTAATTTGTTCAACCTTGGCCCCCGGCTTTGTTCAGTTTTAAATTTTGGCCCACTCTGTCTTTGAGTTTGACACCCCTGATATAGATGAAGAATTAATTATCCTCGCTAAGGTGCGTGGAACCAACCGTCTTTTGAGGTCTTTTTCACCATTTCCACAGTCTGGAGGCTAAAGTTAACCAAATTGTCAGATTATATCCTCATACTTCTACTGTAAAGGTCAAAAACAGCCAATGACGTCAACTTAGCAGCAACAAGCTGGGTAGCACTCCGTGACAATGCGCCGCTAAAAATACTTTGTCTGCGTTCGCGCTTATAGTAACAATATCACTAGTAATTGGTTAATATTCAGGTCATGAAATGTAAATGGAGTATTGTTGGTGCTTTTTGAATGTTTTTTTAGAGGGCTATATGTACGGAAAAAAGGACCTCACATTGGCTTCATTGTAAGCGGATTTTCATTTTCGTTTATTTACGAGTTATAAGCATTAAAAAAAATACATCTGTTGTCTCTCATAATGAATATGAATGATAGGCAAAATTCCCCCAAAAGTGCAAATCCCCTTTAGCAGTTACATTTTTTATTTTTTTGCCTTTGATATATATAATTGCAATTGAAAATTTTACATTAAAATGGTAAGACAATGTTTCAAAGGAAATTAACAAAAACAAAATACTGATACCCTAAAGTGTTTTTGTATAAAAGTAAACGTGCAAGCAACAGTTATTTATTTATTTTATTTATTTACTACTCAGTGGCCTAGTGGTTAGAGTGTCCGCCCTGAGATCGGTAGGTTGTGAGTTCAAACCCCGGCCGAGTCATACCAAAGACTATAAAAATGGGACCCATTACCTCCCTGCTTGGCACTCAGCATCAAGGGTTGGAATTGGGGGTTAAATCACCAAAATGATTCCCGGGCGCGGCCACCGCTGCTGCCCACTGCTCCCCTCACCTCCCAGGGGGTGATCAAGGGTGATGGGTCAAATGCAGAGAATAATCTCGCCACACCTAGTGTGTGTGTGACAATCATTGGTACTTTAACTTTAACTTTAACTTTATCGGTCAGCTGCGTATGTCGACGTGAGTCAGCCAGCAGGGTAGATGTCGACTTCATGTCTCAGGTACTAGGGAGGGGCAGTTAAGTGTACCAGGCTTTAGTACCCATCAGTCAACATGTATTCTTCCACTGTGCTGTTTCGCCTTTTTTTTTTTTCCGTTCTTGATTGGCCTTTTAGTGTCGAGACTCTACCATCATTCGGTGTCTTTTGCAGTCCCTGTTCATGCAGCTATTGGGCATTTTCTTGTGATTGTTGCGGACTACGACACCTGAATTTGTGGCAGCTATTTCAGAAAGTTGCGGTAAAAGTTGTAATGGAAGCTTATTTTTTCCAGTAACATTGAATTTGTTATCAGTGTTTTAAGTGTTCATTGTGACTTTAAAGTGAACCTGTGATGCTTTTAAGCTACATTTAAAGCACGTCATTGTGGTCTAGAGGAGTGTTTCTTAACCATTGGGCCAGGGCCAAATGTTGGGCCTTTAGAGGGCCGCCAAGAAATATATTTTTCTCAGCTGTGGTCCGTATGGGCCAAATCGGTTGTAATACACTTTTCCACCACTTGTGGCATTAATGAAATTTCAAGCAAACAGAAGAAGTCCAGAGTCACAGTCATAGAGAAGTTTCTTTAGCGCAAAAATTATGACTAAAGTGGTGAAGCTATATTTTCATTTGCACTTTAATTTTATCAACAGTTTAGTTAAGAAACATTCATTATTATTTTAGTTTATTTATTTCAGCACAACATAATGTAAATTTATTTTTCATCAGTTATTGAGTCTTTTCTTTTGCAGTATATTTGGTTAGTACTTACTTTTCTAATCAGCCTGACCTAAGCTTAAAGAGGGACTGCACTTTTTTTTTGTAATTTTGCCTATCGTTCACAATCATTATGAGAGACAAGAAGACTAAAGGTGTTTGTTTTTTTTGCTTTCTAACATATAAAATCGACTCTTTCTTGGTGGCTAGCAGTGCAGCTAATGTGAGCAATCAATTCTACCACTAAATCACTTAAAAAAATGCATTCAAAAACCGTCAACAATACTTCATTTACGTTACGTAACCTGTTTAATAACCAAACTGCAGCGACGTTGTTATTGTACGAGCGAACACTGAGGAACTCTTTTTCTCCCTCTTCAAAAGTATCATAAATTATCTTTTGAAAATGTACACTGTTTAAATATATATCTTGAAGTCGTCAACTCTAATTTTTTTCCAGACACAGGTGAAAATAAACTTCATAAATATGATATAAATCCACCCCGTCACATTAGGCACACCTGCACATCAACATCGTAAAAACATTTCTAAGTCAGAAGGGACAAAATTCATCTTTGGTCCTCTTCACCACAAAAAGCACAGGATGTAAACAAAACTTTGATTGCTAAAACTGTATTAATGTTTTACTCGTTTTATACCACACAGTCTTAAAAGTAAACACTAGATGCCAGTAAAAGCACATACTCAGATTGCACTGTCTTAATTATTTATGTGTAGTAATCATTTACAATTATATAAAGAAACGCCTCCAAAGGGTACCTTATTCTCTACATGTTGCAGACATTTTTCATGCTTAAAAAAATGTTTATCCATCTTAGACATTTATTTATGCTCCAACACATTTCCCCCCCGTACGTTAAGAGCATTTAAGATCTGTTGAGAGTGAGCAATAGTGCTAATTTCCGCTGGTAAATGAGACCATGAGAGAATATCATCACACATGAAGATCTCTGTCATGTAAATGTTGGCCAGCAATGCAAATGCAAATATGCTCTTGATTTTTTTCAATGAATATATAAATACATGTAAAATAGGAAATAAATGTTTATGTACTACATAACTTCAAAGGCTTAGCGCTGTAGACAGGGTTAGGAAGGATGACATTAGTGCCGTTTGATCAACACAGAGTTGATATATTGTTGTTGTTCCTGCTTGGTCTACACAAGGAACAAACAGAAGTTTTGATTAGACAGTTGACAAGCGCATGTGAGCGACACTTGGAGACAAATTGGCAAAAATGACACTGATCGACCAAACTGTGCGGGGAAGTTGCTTTGTTTGGACAAAGTTGTGAGATTGGTTGAATTTGCGTGAATTGTGCAAAATTCTAAAGGAACTACTTGGGTGGTCAACATGTCAGTCACTGCACGCACTGGTCGTCATGTCACTCAGTCGGGCAATTTTACTGCATGCAACTTCTTTAATCTAGGCCTCGTCCACTTCTTAAGTCCTACCTCATCTGTCCATGAACAAATCATACGCCGATGCCGCACACATCCACGGCCTGCAAAGAGGAAATTGCAGAAATGTGTTTGCAAACAAGAGGCCTGCTGGATAGTTAATGAAGGCGACTTCTTCAGTATGCATGAATGGAGCCTCTTCCTCACTGTGGCTCGCTATAGACAGCATCCCGTTGGGCTTTTTGCGCACTCCCTGTCTCGTCTGTCGGTCTGCACACCCACCCCGCACACTCCCAACCACAAAATGACGAACAGGCTCGCTCATTTGCAAAGCGACTTTTAAATTATTAGGCACCAGAAGTCGTGCGCCACATTTGGCATCCAGGAGGAAGGAGAGGAAAAGATGTTAGTCTGTGCCTGTCTGCGGCTGATGAAGTCCTTTTCAAATTTTATTGAAGCAGCCACAGTTTTCTGAGGGAGTCTTACATTACCGCACGTCTTTCCGGCATATTTGGTGTCAAATTCAGGTGCAGGAGGCAGCAGAAAGGTTATAAAGCAACATTTGGTTGATGTGTTTAACTTCATGTTGATAGCATTTAGATTCAAAACACACAAGGTGCAATTATGCACTAAAGTCATTCCTTTCCAGTGTGCACAGAAGGAGAATTATTAGTAGCTATTATTGAACATCCATAGGAAAAAAATGACAAAGGAACCCTTATCTGCCTGAATCAAACTCTTGGTTTTTAGCATTGTTTGCAGTTAAATAATTCAATAATAAGTTAGTTGAAGATTGAGTTATATTAAACTATCAGTGCAATTCCCTTACAAAGTTCAGGTATGTGATGCTGTTGCAGACCCAAATTGCAAGCAAATAAATACATTGATGACTGGTTATTGCGTCACCACTGTGTATTCCACAAATCTTGCCCTCCTAAGGGATGTGCACACCCTCAAGGTATAATCATCTGGCTGGATTAGTCAGGCGTCTCTTACAGAAACCATTACATTGTTTTACATGAATCTTCTTCCAGGAAACATCTTTATTATTGTCCATTCTCCTGACCAAATTCAAGTAAATATGCACGCAATGGCTAGTTTTGGTTATGTTGACAACCGCTTATGTTGACGTATACGGGTGAGCCAGAGAGGTGAGCCAGAGATGTGTGCAAATTTTTTTTTGAATGGTTCCAGTCTTTCTTGAATAAAAAAAACACTGAATTTGCACGATTCCTGATTTAACACAAAGCAGGAGAGTCTCTCCTCTCCTCTTAGTGTACAGGCCGAGCACTCCTCTGAGTGCACTGGGTGTGTAAATGATCGCCATTGCCGATTAATGCCTTTTAATGCCGATCACAAACACTGATCTCCTGTGGCTGACACTGTAGTAATATTTAGTCCCCCAGCTAACAAGCAGCTAATTATGTGTCTCCATACACAGTGTGGAGACGCTCCCTGTCCACAAACTTGTTGATATATATATATATATATATATATATATACATATATACATAAATATATATGTATATATATATATACATATATATATATATATATATATATATATATATATATATATATATATATATATATATATATATATATATATTAACAATTTTGTGGACCCCTGGTCTAGAGAGAGTATATCAAAACAGCTGTTGGTGTGTCAGCATTGTCACAGTCAGTACATGCCACGTAAGTGTGAAGATGCCTCATGTCAGCTGTTGTCGTGATCCCAAGATGCAGAAAAGGCAAGCGTCGTGCAGAAAGAAGAAGAATAACAAAGGTGTAGCAAGAACTCAGAAAGCAACAACATACTATGGCATACACTTATTAATGAACAATCACTGAAGGAGGGAACAAGGTGGCAGGAAGTAGAACTACCTTAATTAACAATGAAACAAAGGAAAATAACCAACATCGTCCAAACTGTCTTGTGGGATCATGACATTAAGAGAATGGCGGATGGGTCCATACATTGGGGGTGTCGATACCAAGGGTAGTATCAGTACATGATCAATTCTAGAGTGATTAGGTCGATATTTCTATTTTGTTTGTTGTTTTTGGTAATGTTTTCAAACTCTGAATAATTCCCAGGACACAGGCAGACTTTGGGGGGGGGGGGGGGGGGGGGGGGGAACAAAAGATTTTAAATGAATTGTAGTAATTTTGCTTTTGTTTAGTTTATACTATTGAATAGAATAGAAAGTACTTTATTGATCCCTGGGGGAAATTCAGCACCACAGTTTGCTCACAATAGACAACAATAACAATAGATAATATAATATATATTGACTTTGTTTTGTTCAAATACTTGTATGAAATAAAAGAGAAGATGAACTGGTTTAAATATAATGCAGATATTGTCAAATTATCAATAGCACTCACCATAAATACAAAATACAAAACCAGTAAAGTTGGCACGTTGTATAAATGTTAATTAAAAACAGAATACAATGATTCGCAAATCCTTTTCAACCTATATTCAGTTGAATAGACTGCAAAGTCAAGATACTTAACGTCCGAACTGGTAAACTTTATTTTTTTGCAAATATTAGTTTATTTGGAGTTTGACCCCTGCAACATGTTTAAAAAAAGCTGGCACAAGTGGCAAAAATGACTGACAAAGTTGAGGAATGCTCATCAAACACTTATTTGGAACATCCCATCAGTGAACAGGCTATTGGGAACAGGTGGGTGCCATGATTAGGTATAAAAGCAGCTTCAATGAAATGCTCAGTCATTCACGAACAAGGATGGGGCGAGGGTCACCACTTTGTCAACAAATGCGTGAGCAAATGGTCCAATAGTTTAAGAACAACATTTCTCAACGAGCTATTGCAAGGAATTTAGGGATTTCACCATCTACGGTCCGTAATATCATCAAAAGGTTCAGAGAATCTGGAGAAATCACTGCACGTAAGCGGCAAGGCCGAAAACCAACATTGAATGCCCGTGACCTTCGATCCGTCAGGCGGTACTGCATCAAAAAGCGACATCAGTGCGTAAAGGATATCACCACATGGGCTCAGGAACACTTCAGAAAACCACTGTCAGTAACTACAGTTGTTCCCTACATCTATACGTGCAAGTTAAAACTATACTATGCAAAGCGAAAGCCATTTATCAACAACACCCAGAAAAGCCGCCGGCTTCGCTGGGTCCGAGCTCATCTAAGATGGACTGTTGCAAACAAGTGTAAAAGTGTTCTGTGGTCTGATGTATCCACATTTCAAATTGTTTTTGGAAACTGTGGACGTCGTGTACTCCGGACCAAAGAGGAAAAGAACCATCCGGACTGTTATAGGCACAAAGTTCAAAAGCCAGCACCTGTGTTGGTATGGGGGTGTATTGGTGCCCAAGGCATGGGTAACTTGCACATCTGTGAATGCACCATTAATGCTGAAAGGTACATACAGGTTTTGAAGCAACATATGTTGCCATCCAAGCAACGTCTTTTTCATGGACGCCCCTGCTTATTTCAGCAAGACAATGCCAAGCCACATTCTGCACGTGTTACAACAGCGTGGCTTTGTAGTAAAAGAGTGCGGGTACTAGACTGGCCTGCCTGTAGTCCAAACCTGTCTCCCATTGAAAATGTGTGGCGCATTATGAAGCCTAAAATATGACAACGGAGACCCAGGACTGTTGAACAACTTAAGCTGTACATTAAGCAAGAATGGGAAAGAATTCCACCTGAAAAGCTTAAAAAATTGGTCTCCTCAGTTCCCAAATGTTTACTGAGTGTTGTTAAAAGGAAAGGTCATGTAACACAGTGGTAAACATGCCCCTGTGCCAACTTTTTTGCAATGTGTTGCTTCCATTAAATTCTAAGTTAACGATTATTTGCAAAAATAAATTAAGTTTCTCAGTTCAAATATTAAATATCTTGTCTTTGCAGTCTATTCAATGGAATATAGGTTGAAAAGGATTTGCAAATCATTGTGTTCTGTTTTTATTTACCAATTACACAACATGCCAACTTCACTGGTTTTAGCTTTTGTAATACAAAAAATGTGATCGGTATTGGTATCGGCCGATCTCATTAATGGAAACGGCAGCATAAACCCTTATTAGGAAATCCCTACAATCAACTTCTCACTACATACCCTGACAAATAGTTTTCAAAAGACAGTCGGCAACAATTTCCGGGCAAGCTATGAAAGCGCTTTCAGTTGTGTGAACTTTTTAGTGTAAAAACAGCACCCTTGTTCTACAAAAAAAGGATGTTTGTTGTTAGTTGAGATGATTGTTTGAGTGCAAACACATAAGGTGTCATCTCGCCCAAGCGCTGTCCTGCGCCTCCATGCTGTTCCGCGAAAAGGTAACCCGAATCCTCTTTAGGTTTTGGCTCGGAGGGTGACAGAGCATCTGTTCCCGCAGACTGAGGTAGCCATTTTGAGAGCTTGACTTCAACGCCACTCGAGCGTGAGAAATGCAGCCTCTCGGCACTATGCCTGCTGTTTGTTGAGTGAGGAGACTGTCTGCGTGTGAGATGGTTGTCATCTGAGCAGATGCATGCCACCGTGTGCCAATCCTGTCCAGCCTCCCTGGCCTGCGATACAGTACAGTAGATGGCTGCCAGGCGTGGGGCGTTCTGAGATCTATGTGATCTGCAAACAACCCTGAGACCCTCAAAGAGTGATCCAACCTCACGTCGCTATATGATACCACTACGACTTTCCATCACTCGTGAATGTCGCATTAGTGTTTTCTTGTAATAAATCATTCATGACATATGCAAACTAGTTGCCCCCAGTCAGGGTTAAGTAGATGGTTAAGTCGTATCTTGTAGAGGAACTGTGTTCTCTCCATCATACATTCCAGACCCACTATTGTCGTTGAATTTCTGTGAGGTATTCACACTGACATTAAACATTTCAGATTTAGGTCGCATATGGGCACAATTGACCTTGCAGTGTGTTCTGGAAATATTATTCAATGTCTGGAAAATATTATTTTCATTTGCATTATTTCTTATCGGATAAATTGCTTCAGTTTGTATACGATTTGGTTATCTTCTGAATTTTTGGAAAAGAACCGTGCGGTCAGGGAAAAAAAAAAATTAAAATAATATATTAATATTTCTCAATTAAACTGTCTTATAGATGTATTTTTAACTGATTGTAATGGGTTTTTTTAACATTTACTTGAGCAAAAATTTGCAAACAAACCTATAGTTTTTATTAACATTAAACATATAAATAAAACTATTAATTAAATCATAATTAACCAAATTAATTAAGTCTTAAAGCACTATAAATGGTACACTTGAATCCAATTTAATATTGTTAATTAAATCCAAGGTAATTCTGTCAATAAAATGAACAAAGTGTGATTACGTTCTAATTAATGCTGTTAAATAGCGGCAATTACACAAAGTTGTAGCCTTTACACAACAATTTCACTTCTGATGTATGTGATCATCGAGATTGCAGATAACAACCATATTATTTTACACTTAATTGACGGAGTTTTGTGGAAAAGATTGCCTTAACTTTATCAATTAAATCCAATGTTTTATTTCTTAAGAGTGTAGGGACACTATGTATTTTATCTTTTCAATGAATTTAAAGTCTTCACAAGCTCACTACACAACTTTTACACAGACTCATACACACTTACTTACATTTCAGGTCTGATACAGTATACTAAAACAGGTGATAACTTGATAGCATACGTAAAGGTGACTGACTGCGTATCTTAAGTGAGCAAACTAGCGAGTGTAATTCATTTAGCGTGTTTGTCTTTATTGTATATGCAGAATATATGTTGATCATCAGAACACATCAGAATACTGGGAGGTGGGGATGTTTTAGGAATGCAGATGCCAACCGGCACAGTTACGCACAAATAGCTACGCCGCGGTCATTGTGTAAAATTGATCACTGCAATGATAGATAAAAGATGATGGAGAGAAAATCCTACATCCTTGTGCATGTTAACATATTTGGACTGTCAGATTTAAAGGTATTAGACATAATGTCAAGTCAGCAATGCCATTATCTAATTTTAAAACTGCTGGATGACTTAAGCGGCTGATTAAAACAAATTCAATTGATTTGTCTGGTCTGCTGGTGTGTTTTAAAATAAAAAAATGGTGTTAATTTTTTTCTATGGTGCATCCCTATGAGAGAACTTCTTGCAATATGCATTTTCCTGCGCCTGGATCATTCCAGACGCACCACACCGCCGCGCCTCCCAGAGCGCACCTTGAGCATGCTAAAAATAGGTTTCTATATAGCCCAGAAGAGATTAATTCTAGTTGTGTGCTGTATTTTCACCAACAAACAAAAACACTAAAGGTTGGAGCATACGATGCAATTGATGTACAGTGAAAGAGTGTCCCCATGGTGACAGCCATGCAAAAAACTAGTTTAAATACTGTAGGGTGGTCTGCACCACTTTTGCACTTGTTATCAATACCGCACGCAGTCTTAGTATATAACCCACAGCACGCCCACTAATAGTACATGCAATTTTGTACTTTGCACATGCTTTTTTGAGCGGGCTATTTGGGATCTTAGTAGATCAAGCCCTTTAGAGCTCTAAAACCGGCGTAATTTCAACATAAAAATGTACAGTAAATGTACCCAATGGTGCTTTAAAATTTGGATGCACTGTGACCGCAGTGAGTGAAGAACAAAGTGGTGAGGAAACACTGTAAACAAATTGGAATATTTAGTTAAGGAATGCACAGTCATATTTATTCAGCATGTCCTTCAGCTGTAGTCCCAGTGACACTCGAGAAGGCCTGTGGCTGAGACTCTCAAGATCCGGCTCGTTTTTTTGCTGCTGCAAGCACAAAGTGTAATCCTCCCAAAGTCAAGTTGTTCACCTCAAAATCAGTCTCCACTTCAGTATCTGAGTGAATGTGATATATGAGGCCACACAATGGCTACATTTACCTGTACTCAAACAGTCGGATTCCCAAAATAGTTTGATCTCTCAGAGTCCCGGTTTAAATGCATTAGCTCTAATTTCATCGCTGGAGAAATACTGTATGCCTCTTAAATGCTAGTTTTACAGTGCTTTGCATTTATTAATACCTTTATAACTTTTTCAATTGAATCAAATAATTCAATCTTTTTATTGTTATTTTGTATTGTTTTGCATCCATCCATCCATCCATCTATTGTCTACCGCTTGTCTCTTACGGGGTTGCGGGGGGTGCTGGAGCCTATCCCAGCTGCACATGGGTGGAAGGCAGACAACATTCACACACTAGGGACAATTTTTTTAGTGTCGCCAATCAGCTATTTTGTCAACTGTAAATTATTTTTCATATTTTTCAGTAATATTTTTTCAGTTTAGTATCAATCCTAAACCAAGTAAACACAGGAGCAGAATTGTCTAAATTAACAAGTTAACTCATGTGATTAAGCACAAACAAATATTGCATTAATTATGAACACACTTAGATTAATCATACAATTTATTTTGACAGTAAAAGCTCTTTTACCTTCACCGCTATACCGACTGCTCCTTGACACTTGGAAAAAATCCCAGCTTTATTTATTGACCTCCAGCAAAGAGAGGGGCTGATGTTAACTTTCCCCCCATAGTGAAGCTCCATGGCAGGTCGGCCTTTTTAAGGGCGACTGCTCCTTGACAAGTGATCAGATCAATGCATTCTGTAAGTCAGTAAAAAAAAATAGTTAGGAGACTTACTGTTGTGCTCACTGGAAAATTGCACTCCAAAATACAGCTTGAAAGAACTTTATACAACTGTTACTTAGCTTTGTGCAAAAAAATTACATGCATTCAAGTAAAACTTTTATAACGTTCCTGGATGACATTCTGACAATAAAATTGCATGTGGGTACAAATGTTGGAGTCTTTTCTCAAGCAAATTTTAATTATGTAAGCAAGTAATCACTTGTGAGCCAAATTCCAAAATGTGATTAATCTGATTTTAAAAAATTATTCAAAATCGTCCTTTTTGACTCTTGGGCCGTGCCGTAGCGGGGGAAACTTGGTTGCAGTTCACTCGGTACTGATGAGCCACAAGCGGTAAAATAGCGAGCAGTAATGGACAAAGGAAAGGCTACCTTATGGAAATATCTGGTTTAATGCCATGGCAAGTTGTTTTCCCGACAAGAAAGGTCTATTTTTCGCCTTGAGATGACATCACTGCAGCAAATGCCTGCTGTTCACATCGTTCGGAGGTGGGTGGTGCTTCACTTCCGTGTTTAGATTGCAGTTAAGGTGCTTTGATAACATAACGTTTAGATTGTTACTGTGACTACTTTAGTAAGATAGCATGAAAGCTCAACAAAAATGAAAGTGCTGGAAGTCCAAAGGGGACTTTTCTAATGCAAACAATCAGGTACGACATCAAAACATGTCAGGACACCGTCTTAAACCAATCACTTTTCCGGCTTCAAAATAAAAGCACTACACTATACATCCGATTTAGCTGCATTAGCCAAAAAAAAGGGCTTACATTACAATCTCACTTTGTCAAATATGCTTTTCTGGCTGGCTAAAATACTGTGTATATTATTTTATAACATGTTCTGGTTGAGTCCTCAATTTCAGAAAGTTTAACAGGCTGAATATCACAGTTTATTATTAAATAGAAAATGTTAAAACATTGTCATGCAGGTATATGAAGACCATGAACTTGTACAACATGTAATGTACAGAATATCACAAGCATTTATTCAGATAGAAATATCGCATTTTACATTCCCAAACATCTTTGACAATTAAAGCATGATCGTAACAATACACATGTTGTGTTATTAATGCGTGCAACTGGTATCTAAACATGGTGTAGCTCCTCCTTTGAATGCAAGTTCTCCTCCAGCAGGAATACAAATTCTGTATTTCTTCAAAATGCAAAATCTGGCAAGACACCAACGCACTGCAGGTATTTTTTTAATTTTTTGTCATTGAAAGCGTGTTTGTCCTTTTTTTGTTGAGCTGTTTAAAAAGCATAAAGTTTAAAACACACGCGTTAAAGTAAATTAATTGTCCAATCATGGTGTTAAAACTTGAACATTTTCTGTCTAGGTTACGCTTATTAATGATTAAAAAATATATCTGCATATGATTATCGTGACTAATTTTGAGTTAACTATGAACAAATCCGATTAATCGCGATATTTACTTGTATACAGGTATATACATTGGTTTTCGAGTTACATATATATATTATGTAACAATATTAACAAAACCACAGAGATTTATGAAAATGGAAAAATATTGATATCCTCATGCTAGTATCGAGCCCATACTAATACTACCCTTGGTATCTATTTTTGGATCGATCCGCCCACCCAAACAAACCAGTCAAGTCATCCTGGGATTTGTTTCTGCTTTTGCCTTTATCTTTAGCTCGCTGTCTGCGAGGACAGACGCCGGGAGAGCCGTGAAACTGGCAGTGACCTGCCTTGATGCCATCTGGGCCAGCTTTGGCACATGATGATGCTAATGCAGTGACAGACCGTTATAGTATTCAGGTTTATAGTACACATTGACACTATAAAATAAAATTATACATGCTGCATTACTGCTGCAAAGGTGTCTCTTACGCGCCCGGAGCCTGTGTAAATGCTGATATGATATGCTGTGTATCATCCCTGGGTAATCTGCCACCACTAATGTTCCTTAATCCTTTCTCTTTCCTATTTATGAAGCTATTTAGTCATTGTGATCGATGAGGCTACTCAAAGATTGTGTAAGATCTTAAACCAACGTGCATATTTTGTAAGCCTTTGCTTTAAATCAGGGGTCTCAAACTCAATTTACCTGGGGGCCACTGTATGCAGAAACTGGGTGAGGCTGGGCCGCAAGAAAAGATTTCTTAAAAAAAATCTAACATGCACTTTTTAATGAATTCACCTTCTTTGAATGGCTTTCCCGCCCTAGCAACCATCTCACTCACCATGTAGCTAGCTTTGACTGCTGCATCGCTCTTTTCGGTTGCTTTCTTGAAGAAATCTTGTTGCCTCAGTAGACTGGTTTTAAAATTTGCAACCCGGTTCACTCTCTCATATCCCTGGTATTTTGCATACTCCTCAGCATGTCTAGTTGTATAATGACGTTTCAAATTGTCTTCCTTGTGCACCGCAACTTTCTCTGTGCAAATAAGACACGTCGGGGTGCCCCTGTGCTCAACAAAGAAATATTGCATCTCCCACTTTTCCTGGAATTGTCTTTGCTCGTCACTAACCTTTCTCTTCACTGCAGGCTTTGAAAAAGACATGTTTGGGGTTGTGGAATATATTTGTATTTAGCCAACGCACGGAGAATAATGTTATTTCTGCAATGTGTGTCGTTCCGCTTTTCCTCCCCACAGCAACACGGCGGTCGGCGGAAAGTACCGGGATAGCGAGCGCAAAAAAGTGACGGCTCCCGGAGTGTTATCCGGCATCATATAGAAATATATGTAGTGTTCATCGTGTGAGGCAATGCAAAGTGGAGTTTACAGTTACGGTAGCACAATTAGCCCCGAGCGCCCAGCGACTCTCTCTGTCGGAGTATCAGCGCTGGAGTCCAGTGCACCACAATTTTATATCACTTCGGAAGCTACTCGGCGCGAGAGAGGGAGCGAGAGAGGGAGCGAGAGAGACTCCCGAATTTCAGTGCCCCTCCCGAAAATCTCCCGGGGCAACTATTCCCCCGAATTTCACCCGGACAACAATGTTGAGGGCGAGCCGGCCCAGTTACATGCTGTATGCAGCTTCTACAGACACACGCCAATGACTGCAAGACATACTTGGTCAACAGCCGTATAGGTCACACTGAAGGTGGCCGTATAAACAACTTTAACCCTGTTACAAATATGCACCACACTGTGAACCCACACCAAACAAGAATGACAAACACATTTCGGGAGAACATCCGCACCGTAACACAACATAAACACAACAGAACAAATACCCAGAATCCTTTGCAGCCCTAACTCTTCCGGGCTACAATATATGCCATAAGTATGCCATACTTTCCAACCTTGAGACCTCCAAATTCGGGAGATGGGGGGGGGGTTGATGTGTGGGGGGCGGGGTTGGGGAGGACTGGCGTTGGGGGAGTGCGGGGGAGTATATTACAGCTCGCGGGCCGCGTGTCTGCGACCCCTGCTTTAAATCAATATGCTGAAGCGAACGTGGACCTACTTGTATATTTTTCAAATAGAAACTTAATGCGTTGTACATTCTCCTTCTCTAGAGACCCTAGCATCTGCAGTTTCTTTCTTTCCAAGCTTTGCTACATATATACATTGATATATTTAATCCATCCCTTGAGGGAAATTAGAGAACTGATTGAAATGAAGGGGTTTCTGAGGATATGTTTATTTTGGAAACGTATGAGCAAGCAGATATCATGCATTATCCCTGAAGCAATAAAATATGCAACAACAAAAAAAGGACAGCCACACGTCCATGCCTGCAAACGTCTTGGCTTAGTCTCCCACTTTAATTACGAGCTCAGGTTATATGAGAGCAGCAGAGCGGGATATGCATCCGGAGAAACAGAAGAGGTGATCAGTCAGAAACGGACTGAAAAAAAATCAACACAGACACACAGGGGATATGCTGAAGTCTATTGGTTCCTGGCTGACTTTGGCCTACATTCCCAACTTTTTTCCCATCAGCGGGATATTCTGAGATGGTTCTTTTAGGTCATCCTTTAAGGCGGGAGAGAGATCACAGTGCTAAAGTTGAGTCAATGTTTTATTTTCCCATTCTCTATTTCTCAACAAGACAGATAAAGCCCCCGGAGAACTTCCAAAGTACTTTTTATAGCGTTTATAGAGCGAGTCTGCAAACGTTTACTGTTTATTTCATGTGATTTAAAGCATTAGCCTCTCAAGCCCTGGGACATGTCTCTCGAAAGTAAGGAATACTAGAAAAATATTGTTTTCCACTGCGTCTATAAGGTCTGCTTAGATCAGGGGTGTCTAACTCATTTTCACTTTCCCTTCGAGGGCCGCTTGCAACAGTGACATGAATATAAATGTATAAGGATTTGCCTCATGATATTATTTACAATTGCATATGCATTTGATCATTATATATTTTTACATAGTCTGTAAAAAAATATATATTTACACTGGCAGCTCAGTCGTAGTCAGAGTTGTATCATTGAATTAACTGTGTTTTTACAGCATATTACTGTAAATGGCAAAATGGTACCAGTGTTTTTTACGGCAAAATTCTGGCAAATGAGCAGCCAGTTATTTTTACGTAAAATCTACGCTTGTTGTTTTGATGGTGTATTACTGTAAATGGAAGAACAGTACCATGTTTTTTTCAAACGGTAAAATTCTGGCGACTGAGCAGTTTTTTTCCCCGTAAAATGTATTGTCAATTTTACAAAGTACAATTTAATGGATAACTTGCTCTGAAATTATAAAAGTCAATTAGTTATGTTTTTGTTTACTTTAGCAAAAGAAGGTTGTTCTGTACATTATATTTGTTACAACTGTGTTGGCCTGGGATGAGGTGGTGACATGTCCAAGGTGTACACTGCCTTCCGTCTGAGTGCAGCTGCGATAGGCTTCAGGCCCCCCGTGACTCCGATAGGGACAATCGGTAAAAAATGGATAGATGGTTAATAGGAAACCCGAAACTAATAGTTCATTATTACAACAGGTTATAACTACTTTACAACCTAAATTCATACAAATGCAACTACCATTACAATATTAACATGAACAACATTGTTATTACAGATTCATCAGCTTTGAGTATTTATTTTCATTAAAAAAAAAAAAAAATTAATGAGAATTTAATATTTGTTGCAATATTATGTAATATTAGATATAAATATATGCATTTGCATGCAGTACATGTATTTTTTATGTCACAGCGGAAAAAATAAATACATCTCGTAAAAAAAGATAAAGTACTTTACTGAAGCATATTACTTCCAGGCTTTGGTGGGCCACATAAAATGATGTGGCGGGCCAGATCTGGCCCCCGGGCCTTGAGTTTGACACCTGTGGCTTAGATGATCTTGGAAGCAAAATAACTGGGAGACTTTGATGGGTTGATGAATGTGCTATCATTCAATGCAACATGCTTTTGTTAATGCCCTTGATGTTGTCGGCACAACCAAACAGAAACTAACCATTGCTTTCCCTAACCCTTTTGGCTTTGGCCAAAACATGCGGAGAATGGGCGATAATAAGGCATTTTGATTTGTGGACATGATTTTTCTCCATTTGTGCACATTTTACTTGGATTATTCTGTTTTTAATATACAGGACAGTAGTACCTCAATTTAGGAGCTTAATTGGTTCTGTGACTGTACGCCTAACTCAAAACACTTTTTTTCAAATCAACGTCGCCCATTTAAATGAATTGAAATCATTTAATCGGTGCTTGGCCCCCAAAGACCATCGCAATTTCAATATGTAACATGCCTTTTAAAATTAGAAAAATAACTGTTTGGTAATAAATATTGTATAAAAACAATACAATAAAATGTAGTACAAACAACTCTCATAGTTTTATGGAGTAATGTATGTATGTACAGCATTTATCTTGGAAAGTGGACTTCTTTTGGTATTTTCTTCTAGCTCCTCCATATTTTCATGGATGCAATTCTGCTGTTTGAATATTATTTTAACATCCTTGTCCAGCATTATTGATTCACTCTGCTTCATTATTGTGCAGACTAGCAGTGCTACGCTTAAACTGCTCAGCCAAGTTATCCAACTAAAGGCTCTGTCATGTTTTTGACGTTTTATTTCTTTTATTTCTTCCAATGAATATCATCCACTTCTTCTTCTCAGCACTGTCCTTCACACTCACTTTCTTTCTTCCTGTGCTTGGAAAAACAAAGTTATGTCGATCCCTAGCAAAGCTAATGCTTGCGTCTAAGACCAGGGGCCTCATGTATGCGTACGCACACAAAAACCTGGCTTATGCCCTTTTTCAAACTTTCTCCCCCAGCGCCACATACTGACAAGTCCCAGGATGCAGTGGCCATTATAATATTTTTGTGCAAAAATAAATCTTCTTTAAATGTACTGAGTCAACACTCCCACAAAGCACACACACACACACACACACACACACACACACACACACACACACACACACACACACACACACACACACACACACACACACACACACACACACACACACACACACACACACACACACACACTCACACACACACACACACTGCTTGTGTCTGACCATGAAAGGCAATGAACTTGATACAGAGGTGAATTAGGAAATCACAAACCTATTGGAGAGTCTATGGAGGGGTACATGTCCACATATCCAAAAAAAGTCAGGGCTGTCCAAACTTTTTCCGGACAGAAAAAGTGCAGGATGGACTTTGCTACGTTTTCTACATTTACTGCAAATTTCTATGTCATTTTAACGTCAATTGTTGCTCTATTTTTGGCCATAACTTTGGTTGTTACTCCGGAAGGAATAATCTTTCCTAAAAGGGGGTTTATCATATTTAATTTTAATATTTTTATTTCAAATACGCTTCTATATGTGTGTGTGTGTGTGTGTGTGTGTGTGTGTGTGTGTGTGTGTGTGTGTGTGTGTGTGCTTTGTGGGAGTGTTGACTCAGTATATTTAAAGAAGATTTATTTTTGCACAAAAATATTATAATGGCCATCCATAACCTCTCTCCATCATATCTCTCTGACCTGATCCATGTCGCCACGCCCTCACGTTCCCTAAGATCCTCTTCATCCATCCATCTCACTGTCCCTTTATTTAAACTGTCCACCATGGGTACCCGAGCTTTCAGCCGCTCTGCCCCACATCTTTGGAACTCTTTACCACCAGACCTTCGCAACTTAGATTCAATGTCCCTCTTCAAATCAAGACTCAAAATACACCTATTCCTGACTGCTTATTCATTGTAATCATCTTTTCTTTTCTCTTTGTTGTTGTTGTTGTTGTTTTTTTTATCCAATTTGATTTTATTGTTGTGATTTTGTACGGTGTCCTTGAGTGCCCAGAAAGGCGCCTTATGAATAAAATGTATTATTATTTATTATTATATCAACGATACACAGGGAAATAATTTCAGCCCAGAGAGTATAAAACACTTTAGATTAATCTATTTTTAAACAATTTTTCGCTCAAATTTCTTAATTAACTTCAGTCTTAAAGGGGAACAGCACTTTCTTTGGAGTTTTGCCTATCCTTAACAATCCTTATGAAAGACAAGACGACGGATGTATTTTTTTGAATGCATTCTAACCCATACTTGCCAACCCTCCCGGATTTTCCGGGAGACTCCCGAAATTCAGCGCCTCTCCCGAAAACCTCCCGGGACAAATTTTCTCCTGAAAATCTCCCGAAATTCAGGCGGAGCTGGAGGCCACGCCCCCTCCAGCTCCATGCAGACCTGAGTGACGATTTTTCCTCTACCGTAAAGCAGTTCGTCTGCCGTAAACAGCAATGTTGTGACACTCTTAAACAGGACAATACTGCCATCTAGTGCATTTCACACAGCAATGCATCATCAGAGAGGGTGTTCAGCATGGTTCGAAAAATAGTGACAGAGAATAGAACAAGGATGGACAATTCAACCCTTAACTCAACAATGAGTAGATGAGTGTTATGTGTGTGTATATGTGTAAATAAATGAACACTGAAATTCAAGTATTTCTCTTATTTTTATATATATAATAAAATAAATATATATGTATAGCTAGAATTCACTGAAAGTCAAGTATTTCTTATATATATATATATATATATATATATATATATATATATATATATATATATATATATATATATACATAAAATACTTGACTTGGTGAATTCTAGCTGTAAATATACTCCTCCCCTCTTAACCACGCCCCCAACCACGCCCCCCCCACCCCCCCCCCCCACCTCCCGAAATTGGAGGTCTCAAGGTTGACAAGTATGTTCTAACCCCTAAATAATGTTCAGATTACAATGGAGCCAATGGGAGGTCTTCCATTCTGCCCATAAAACCCAATGAATAACATCCAAAAAGTCCCAACAATACTCCATTTACATTTTGTGACTGGAATATTAACCAAGTATTAGTGATATTGTTATTATAAGCGGTAACGCAGACAAACTGTTATTAGCGGCGCCGTGTTCATAAATCATGCTGTGACAGAAGTGACATCCAAATTAGACCGGTAAATGACGAGAACGACACCCCCTTTTCTTTGCGAGGATTATGAGTCATTCTTCATCCAAACGGGAATACAGCAAGATTCTAGCAGTCAGCATCCTAGTGAGAGCAGACATTGTACAGTAAAGGATGTTTTATTATGTGCCGCATATGCTTAAAATGAGCAAAATACATGAGTTATCATCCATATAGTAATTGTTAAAAGGCTGACGGGCTTTTGAAGAACCCCAAAAATCCGAAACCCCCCCACTCCACACCCTAAAAGCAGAGTTTGAAAAAAATAAATCATGGTTTTACTCAACCGAACAGCAACAATGCAATAATATTATCAATTTCATGAATACATCTACTTAGCTTGCGGTCTGGGAAATTGCTTTTGCTTTTAGCTCAGTAGTCAGGACGTTCGCCTCTCAAACCGGCAACCTGGGTTCGCGCCCCGCTCGGAGCAGTAGGAAAAAAACAACGCAGCCGAGAAAGAGAGTACACAATCACTACATGAAGCAAAGCTGTCTGTGATTGACAGCTATGAACACCAATCATTGCATTGCTCCGTCAAAATTGGGGGCCCCTGCTTGGGTGGGGCCCCCTGGTATTCAGCCCAGGTAACTCCGTGCATTAAGGCGGCCATGGCTAAGCTATCTGAAGAACATAGCACCATTTTAGCTTTGTGTTGTACTGTAGGCGCCGCCCGTAAAACATAAAAAAAACAATGCAATTTAATATTACAGTATTTAAAAAAAGAATGGATGGGTATTAATTGTGAATAATTTAAGTGAATGCACAGCAACCCTGTGAATAATCAGATTAAGTGTTTATAATTAGACAGCCCCAGTAAAATGCATTTTTTCAAGTAAAGGGATTCACTCTAATAAACGCTTTGAACCCTTAGAGAAGTCAGAGTGCTCCGCTTGAGTAACTTCTCCCTCGCCTCTATATTGTCTCTAATCTCTTACATTTAAGAGGGTTTAAAGGGGGCCATTTTACTGGAAAAAAGACAATAAATAAATCGTGTTTTTTATGCATCTACAAGGCCTACATTGATGATCTTGGTGTCAAAGTAAAAGGTAGATGTTGATGTGTCCTCTACATGTACAAAAATGTACATATGTTTAAAAGGTGTAATAGTGGTAGTAGAGGACTGTTCGTTTGTTTTCCACATTTGCTCCACTTATTGCTTGTGGTTTCAAATTGTCTTCTGTTTACCGAAAGTTGGTTTGGTTGAGCTTTTAGCTGTGGTTCTTACGGTTATGTGTGACGAGAAAAGGTCTCTAGGTGAATTATGATGACTTAGATTTGTACTTGTTCCCAAGAAGAGCTAGTATGAGGATGTGGTCTCTGTACTAATTGTAGCTATCAGCCTCCTTTCTGTGTTTTTTTTTGTTATGGCTTTGCTGCTCACTTTCTCCAGGTTGATTGGGCTTCCCATCTGAAATGCCAGATAAGTCCAGCCATAACGCCTGGTGTTGATAAATGTCCGTGGCGGGGTGCTTTATGGTGTGTGTACGTATGTGTGTGCCAATGCTAGATCACCTTGTACCTAAATGTGCTGTGGCTCTATGAGCAACATGTTGTCACACTTTGAGCGTTTTTATCACCCTGTTTGTGTGTTATATTTATATTCACTGCGCCCTTGTCTACAAATGCTTGCTAAAACACACTTCATGCATGCTACTTTAAAAAAGTCAATATTTCCTTCATGAGGTTCCTCTATTTCACCACGGTTAATATAATATCAATATTTTTTTTTAACTTTTACGTCAACATCCTTCTCAATTCACAATATGGCATGTCTAACAAGTAACCCCAGTGCCACAATTATATAAATAATAAGAGATAAGTAAAAAAAATCCTTTGAAAATTGATTAAAACTAAACAATTAGGCCTGCTAATTGTTGCCAATGGTGCGTTCCATTAACCTCGGAAGCAGTGTTGGGTTAGTTACTGAAAACCAGTAACTAGTTACAGTTACTAGTTACTTTATTTCAAAAGTAACTCAGTTACTAACTCAGTTACTTAAACCAAAAAGTAATGCGTTACTGTGAAAAGTAACTATTTAGTTACTTATATATATATATATATTTTTTAAGGCCCCATTTAATGCCCTTTTAGCCTTCATTTTAGTACTGTTATTGCACTGGAGAATAATACAATCTGTTGATCAACTTGACATGCATTTGCATCACTGAACTCTGCTAAGCAATGTGCTCTACATACAACACACAAAGACAAAGATATGTTTTAAAGGGCCAATTTGTTTCAGACCAGAACAAATTGACAAAACTATTTTAAATAGCTGCAACTTAACATACATAAGTAACAAACAGCATAATAACAACATAGCTGTAAAACAAGAAAGGCACACACTACATACATAAAGCCTAACCAGGCGTTTTCTCAAGGAATTCTGAAATAAAATCATGTCTGAAGCCCAGAACACTCTACACATTTCCCCACTTAGTTTAGAGAAAAGGAAATATTAGCCTGGCCCACTAGTATCCCTCTTTAGGTTTGTGAACTTTATAGTCTAAACATTTAGAGTGATGTGATAATCAAACACTCTAAAAGTTTAAAATGAAAGAGTATATAAGAGAATTGACAGAGTGTGTGTACCTTCAGTGTGCAGTGCCTCATTAAAATCCAGCCGCTGTTGGAGGTGGAGGTGAAGTGTGTGTCTCTTTACTAGCTTCGTCGAAGCATGTTGTTTTTGTCGCTGTTTCAGCATATTTGAAACTTACATTCAACTAAAATGTTATTTTCTTTGTGGTCGATAAAAGAAACGTACTGAAAATATCTCCATTTTAAGAAACTCGGCTTCGGGGTTTGCCATGACGTCTTGATAGTAGACACAGACAAGCCCCCTCCCACACACACACACTCACACACACACACACACGTACACACAGACAGCGCGCGGCGCACCTCTTTTTTGTCGCCTCTTCAGCAGCGCTGCAACACTCAGATCTTCTCAGTTTCTAGCCGATACTACATAAAAAATAACGCAAAATAACGCAGTAACGCATCATGTAGTAACGGTAACGGAGTTACTGAATATAAAAAAATAACGCGTTAGATTACTAGTTACCGCCGATAGTAACGGCGTTACAGTAACGTTACTTTGTAACGCGTTAGTCCCAACACTGCTCGGAAGGTGAAAGTCGGAGCTGGGAATGATGTCCAAGTTGAGCTATGAGCGTTCCAATTACGATATTGGAACTCAAGATGGCCACATCCATGGAAGCTTTTCTTGCACTTGCCTTATCTGAATATCAGAATCAGAATAACATTAATTGGCCAAAGATGTTTTACACACAAGGAATTCATTCATTCATTCATTCATTTTTTATTTATCTCCTTCCTTGATGTGCATTTTTGATCAAAAGACAATTAAACTTTAGCAACTAAACACATATTTA
This sequence comes from Nerophis lumbriciformis, assembly GCF_033978685.3. Lineage (NCBI taxonomy): Eukaryota > Metazoa > Chordata > Actinopteri > Syngnathiformes > Syngnathidae > Nerophis > Nerophis lumbriciformis. The sequence goes on from NC_084552.2 coordinate 35,655,137, forward strand.
CACACCTAGGCTTGAGAAGGAACAGGATGAAGAAAATCTTATATTTCCTGTCACCTTCAACATAATAAGTAGTCTTACTTAATGGATAGCCCAGATTCACAAGCATACAAACCAAACAAATACATCCAAATATAATGAAAACAAACAAAAAACAGACAAAAAAACAAGTGCAAAACTTCATGAAGTACAAACCGAACAAAAAAAATGGATGATACAAAACATATACAAAACCAGACAAAAAATAAGTAAAAGAATAAATATAAATTAAAATGTAGACACTTACGGCTGTCCATATGATCTTATTGTTCTGTCTTTATATATATTTTTACAATTGGAATATATTTTTACAATCTTTTATCTCATTGTAAAGAGAATTCCATAGTTTAACCCCCACCACTGATATACACATTTGTTTTAAAGTTGTCCTTGAATACTGATGTTTGAAATGACCTTTTCTTCTATGCTCTTCATTCTCAAAAGTGATGAGTGATGACAAACATTTTTTGTAATTTTGCTAAATTCAACTTGGTAGACCGTGCTCCTTTTGTTCATTGAAAAAATATATGCACTCTTTCTGCAACCATTAAAGACGGTGGATGAAGAGGAAACACAAACGCTATTGTTAGCGATGTAGAACGCATGAAATACATGAAAAAATTCATTTACTTTTCAATAATATTACCATATATAAACGTCCAACAATACATCCTATACAGCTGATTTGGTGCGACAAAAAAATAAAAGTGCTAATAGCGGATATTAAAGAAAATTCAATTATTGTTTACAACCAGAGCAGCCATCTTTGATGCTAACTCGGGAGTGGTGAGGACTCCCAACTTTCCAAGTAGGAAATCCAACCTCGAGGTACATTCCAGTTGAAATCACCGACTAGGAACTCGGAAATTACGACTTCCCAGTATAACTGGAACGCACATCACCTTTAGCCCGGGGATTTGAGACCAACTTGGTGGCTTTTGGGCTTTGCCTTTTTAACTAACTCAACCAGGGAAGTATGCCACCAAAAAAGGAAATCTTAACAATGCTAATAGTTTGCCTAGCATAGATAGCACTGAAGTATTGAAGGAGATCAGGTACGGCTATAGGGATTTTACATCATTTCATGAAGGTTTACACTAATTCAAGTAAGCTAAAATGCTAACATTTACAATAGCATTCTACCATCTACTGTAGCAAGAAAATGTAAAAGACCGAAATTCTAGTTCTGTAGTGATTTTAAATTACACCATGTAAATGTATGCAATTTAATACGATAATGGCTAAAATAATTAGGTCTGTCTTTGTCGAATAGTCAAAGATTCACCTATTTGATTCAAAGGCGTCTGATTGGACTAGGTATGTCACGGTATTAACATTTCTTATCACGGTTATTGTGACCAAAATGTTCACGGTTATCATTATTATCGCGGCATTTTTAAATGTGTTCAACATTTTCAAAAACTACTTATACAAAAATCTTTCAACCAAGTTTTATTAAAAAAATCATAAACAACACGTTCAAAATGTATATATGTGCCTCAAGTAAAAATTGAATGTCCATATGAAAGCAATACAAGCATTATAAACAAAGTAATATGGAAACAAAATAATAACATAAATAAATATTATATATAATATGTGAAAATTGCGCAAGATGACGACTTATAGACATAAGACGTAACTGCACTTTTTCTCCATATAGATAAAAATAGTGTTCGTGTATTCAGTTAATGTACAGGTAGGTGGTCTTTCCTGCTTGGCATTGCTGCATGCCCATGGGTCAGCTGCAGGGTCATCAGCTAGGAACCACCATTCCTCAACGTTTCGCTCCTTTAATCACTAGAACGTCTCCTGGTGGCGGAGCAGTGACAGAGACGTCTCCCTGTCACCCCCTGCAGCTGATAGATGTAACCCCCTGCGGTTGCTGTTGGAGTTAGTTGTTTTTTCCCCAGCTCCTGTACTTCCTCCTCAGCCAGAGCCAAAAGCTGCCTTTCTCGGCCTCCTCTGCCAAATCTTTTATGGCTTTCCTCAGCTTCCCTCCAGTCATTCCTGCGTCCCTCAAAAGGCGTGTGGCTGTTAGGCCCACGTAGCCTCGGCAGCCAAACTCCACTGGGTAGCTAGTAGCCTTCCAGCCAGTCTCCCGGCCCTCTGCAGCCATCTCTGCATACTTGGTCTTCTTGCTCTCAAAAGCGGCTTCAATTCCCTCTTCTGCTGGCACTGTCAGCTCAATAAGGTGGACCACACCACCATGTCAGGACGGAGAGATGTAGTTGTGATCTCCATGGGGAACCGGAGATGCTTGTTGAGATCAACCCTCATGTCCCACTCCTGGCTGGAGAGAAGGGCCTGGATGTCTCTCTTGGCCTGGTGTGTCTTTGTCCACCCCCTTCCATGACAAAGTTGGTGTGGTTCTCTGCTGGTTCTTTGCTGCCCAGTCGACACCCTTCCAGCACCTCAGCCAGTTTCCCCAGGACCTGGTCGTGACGCCATCTGTGGCGCCCCTGGGAGAGTGCGATCTTGTAGCCTGACAAGATATGATGAAAGCTTGCGTTGGGAGCATTGCAGAGTGCACAGTTTTCCTCATTCCCAAACCATTGATGAAGGTTACGAGAACAGGGAAGCATGTCGTAAGTAGCACGTATGAGGAAACTGATCCTTGCCTGTGGGATCTTCCAAAGGTCAGACCAAATGATCTTGCGGTTGACAACTCCCTCCCAGGTTGTCCAGCTTCCTTGTCGGCACTGCAACACAGCCTTGATCTTTCAGCTCTTCCTCTATTCTCGACACCTCTGCCACCACCATCTCCTTCCTCTCCTTGCAGTTAGCCTTGGACCAGAACTGCGGCGCTTCTCCCCATCCTAGTCCTGCGCTTCCTACCTGGACTCTGCCCATGATCTCTTGATGTTGCAGCCTGCTGACGGCTTAGTCAACCTCAGCTTGGGCGTTCCACCTTCGGCCAGTGGGAACCTTGGTGTTGGCGTTCCTCACTTACTGGTCAGTGGACTCCCTTAGCTCGAGCACCAGCCTGGACTTTTCCTGCAACCCAGCCTGATGGACTGCAACGGAAGATGTAGTGCAATCTTACCAAAGAGGCCCGTTTCAGAAAGGCACAATGGCAGTCCCAGCCACTTTCTGATGAATGCGTTGGCTTTTCCATCTATGAGATCTAGTCTTACAAGTAATATAGGGCTGCAAGGTTATGGCCAAAATGATGATTAAGATATTGAAATCACAATTATAAATCACGATTATTCATTATGTTAGGTAAAACAGTGTTGGGTGTGAGCGTGACGCCATCATTAATTTGTAATGTCTAATAAAAAGGCTATCATTATCCATATATTCAAAGACAAATATTTGTGTTTTTGTTCATTAATAATATCAACGTGTCAGCTTTTTTCTCATTACATTATGCCTTTACTTCTATTTTTATATTTTCATAGAGAAAGGTGTTTAAGTTATGTACATTGACATGTACTAATGTATGTACATGTGCATGCTGTATCGGGACAGATCTATTAAGAGTTTTAGTAGAAACATGTCGGATAGGAATGAACTAAACACCATAAAATATTAACAAAATGCTATGTCACATGAATGTTTTTTTAAAGTGATAACTTTGTGAAATGAAAAAAAAACAAGTAATGTAAAAAAAAACCTGTTTACTTTTTGATATCAATATAAAACACAAAGCAGTTTGGTTAATGAAGATAAAGACTAATAAACAACTTTCTTTCTCCAACACCACCATGTGGTTCCGTCCAACAGAAAATAAACAGGAGCGATACCTCCCTCATCTAATATATAATCTTTGTTCCTCACTGACAACACATTCTGTGTTCAATTTCGATGAGATGACAAAACATTTAGCTAGTATTGTTGTTATTGGAACACTGACAAAGTTAGCAGTTAAAGGAGGAGTGACCATCCCAGTAAACAAACAGGACTTTATAAACAAGTTGTAGCAACGTTCCTTACACATCGCCTGCTGCAAGGTAACTCGGGACAAATATGTCCATCTCAGTGCGCTCTTAAACGCACACCAAGACTCCACGGAAGAAGCGAGTGAAATAAAGTGAAACGAAGCAATCGGCTCCGTTTACTCAGAGGGAACATTTCCAGAGCAAAGTCGGTATAGTTGCCGACATTTTTCCTCGAGCCTAACGGCGCTAGTGCGCATGCGCCTGTGCTGCAGCACTTCCGTTTCCAGGAAATTAGCAGTGTTGCCTAAACTAAAATGGAGGTTTTTTGGTAAATACAAATTTAAACGTATGACTAACCATCTGGAATGTTACCGCGGTTTATCATCATACCGTTACATCCCTAGATTGGACTAACAATCGTTGGACATTAAACCCCTTCCAACCTCCGTGGAAAGGAGGCGAGTTGACCACTTGTAGAGGCCTCCTGTGTGTGTGTTGGGAGGATAGATCGATTGCATTTATCATGTCTTCTTTAAATGTTAGCAAAATATTGTTATGTGTAGAAAAATAGTATTTCAAGAGTAAGAGATAACTCCTATTTGCTTACAGTTTGGGCTATCATTCCTTAGAGCGGCCACTGCTTCCTTGTGTGACATGTCTGAAAAACGTCTTTTCATGTTTTGTCCTCTTACATTATTCTCAAACAAAATGTATCTGCACACTAGATTCTTCTACTAATAGTGTGGGGCAGATGTTTCCACATGGGTCGGCCAATTACCGCCATCGGCACCGCAAGACTCGCCAGAAATTGGACTCGGCCCTCAGGTGTAGCGCTCCACTGGAAAAGGTTATGATCCGTTGATGAGTTCACATGTGGAAACTTTGTTACGACTTTTACTTCCTCTATTTGGTCAAGTTTGATGTCTTCTCGGCGTTGTGCCAGAACCGATAATCTCACTAAACTATCCAATCTCTACCATGTTTATTTGTTTATTGAAATGATTTTGCTTTTTTTAAGTGGAAATAGTGGCAAATTAAATGTTTTCACTTAAATGATGGACTATATTCCTTTTTGTAAGTATCTTTAATCAACTTTGGAAGAATATTATAGCCTCTAAATTTACATCGACGGGATGTCACTGACACCTAATGACCAGTCGGTATAGCTCGGTTGGTAGAGCGGCCGTGCCAGCAACTTGAGGGTTGAAGGTTCGATCCCCGCTTCCACCATCCCAGTCACTGCCGTTGTGTCCTTGGGCAAGACACTTTACGCACCTGCTCCCAGTGCTACCCACACTGGTTTAAATGTAACTTAGATATTGGGTTTCACAATATATAGTGCTTTGAGTCACTTGAGAAAAAGCGCTATATAAATGTAATTCACTTCACTTCACCAGTCAGTATATTTATAGTATTACATACCATCAACATCACAAACTGTTTCTTTCTTTAAAAAATCACCATTATAGATTCAACTGATTGTCGACATTAGTGGATTAGTCGAAGACAGACCTAAAAACAATGGATAGAATAATAATAAAACAAACTAACCGCTATCATGCTAGCAAACTGCGTCAATCACACCTGTCGATATTTGCGTTTGAAAATAAGAGAACATTTCTGGAATATAACAGAAAATTAGGAAAGATAAGGGAAAATTCTTCCAATTTCCTAAAATATAGTCGACTATTAAAGTTAAAGTTAAAGTTAAAGTACCAATGATTGTCACACACACACTAGGGGTGGCAAAATTATTCTCTGCATTTGACCCATCACCCTTGATCACCCCCTGGGAGGTGAGGGGAACAGTGGGCAGCAGCGGTGGCCGCGCCCGGGAATCATTTTTGGTGATTTAACCCCCAATTCCAATCCTTGATGCTGAGTGCCAAGCAGGGAGGTAATGGGTCCCATTTTTATAGTCTTTGGTATGACTCGGCCTGGGTTTGAACTCACAACCTACTGATCTCAGGGCGGACACTCTAACCACTAGGCCAGGTGTCTGTCTGTGTTGGCCCTGTGATGAGGTGGCGACTTGTCCAGAGTGCGCCCCGCCTCCTGCCCGAATGCAGCTGAGATAGGCTCCATCACCCCCTGCGACCCCAAAAGGGACAATCGGTAGAAAATGGATGGATGGATGGATTAAAACAGGACTGCGCCGGGAAAGAAAAGCAACATTTCCAAGAGAAAACAAGAGTTGACAAGTGTGGTGTAAATCCATTCATTGTGTTGACATGTGAACTATTTCTGTGCAATATGGACAAAATATCACTATAAAGTATTTTTTGTTAAAATGATATATAATTTTGAGATATGAGTGATCTCCATGCTTTATGCTTTAAATTGCAAGCATAATTTGAGTTACGAACCACTAGCTAGCATAGCAAATGCCACAGTGAAACCAGTAAGCTCTGCCCAAAAACATCTGGTATCACTTGCTAACATTAGCATATAGCTAGAGAACAAAACAACTTTGTTTTCCAACCTTTGAAAATCATTAGCAGTGGTCTAACTTCCACAGCCTTCCCATTGAAGTTGGCAATGTCCTCCTGCTGAGGCTTGGTCTTCCACCCACGGCTCACTTCCTGCCCACGCCTGATGCTGCTATTGTGGTGTCCTGGCAGTCTGCTATGAACCGACTGTGTCCACTCTTTTCCCCCACTACTCTGATTGTGGGACATAGCATTACTAGGAATATTCACATTTTCAACCCCATTGTCGGCTGATATCTGGGAGCCAAAATTATGGACGTTGTTAATGCTCATGCTTGTCGGACCGAATGAAGCGGCGAGACGCCAATCTGAACAAACCAAAATGTATTCGAAGTCCTCTTAAGTCTGCTGAAAGAGGTAAATACTTTTCATTGTGATTACATTAAAAAGACTGCAGTGTTTTGTATTACTGATTAAACACATTTGAATTAATTTTAATGGGCAAGACTAATTTGAGATATGAGTGTTTTAAATTACAAACTCAATCAGTTCCGTGACCGAGCTCGTTATGTGAAATGAATGTCGATCTTTTTTCCTTGCATTTATTAAAAAACACATCTTACAATATAAAAAGGAAAAGTACGATCCAAACCAAAGCCAAACAAAGTGAAGTGAATTATATTTATATAGCGCTTTTCTCTAGTGACTCAAAGCGCTTTACATAGTGAAAACCCAATATCTAAGTTACATTTAAACCAGTGTGGGTGGCACTGGGAGCAGGTGGGTAAAGTGTCTTGCCCAAGGACACAATGGCAGTGACTAGGATGGCAGAAGCGGGGATCGAACCTGCAACCCTCAAGTTGATGGCACGGCCACTCTACCAACCGAGCTATACCGCCCCAGGTATAGCTCGCCCCAGGTATAGAAGGTGTTCCTCTTCCCGTTTTGTCACCAGTTCCGCTTTAGGTTTTGTTGGTTTGGATTCCATTGGGGTCTGTCTTAGCTAATAGCTGACAGGTACGTTGTTGACATCCATACTTCCACCGGCTCTTGCTGTAAAGTTCTTTCAATTGATGTCAAAATGCTACCGCAAAGTCGCAGGTCATACCTTGTTTTGGTTTTGTGTTGTTCTTCCTGTGTTGGGTGTTTGGTTCCTGATTAGCGCTATTATTTTGTTTCTTCCTTCTGTTTTTTGTTTTGTCCTACAGCAACCTTTCGCCCTGCCTCTGAGCGCTGATTGTACACACCTGCTTCTGATTAGTGTTCATGACACTCACATGCGTCTGGTCGCTAATCAAAGGGCTTTATATGCCAGTTTCACTGCTTAGTGGGTGCTGGATCATTGTTTCTTTGCACTGTTTCATGGATCATGGAAAATACAGTACTTGTCGATGTGTGCCTTGTTTGCTTTATGATTTTGGCTAACAAGTGTAAACTTTGTGTGCACTCCCAGCTGCACTAGATTTTATGAAATACATTTTTACCTGCACCTTGTCTCCTGTATCGGCATATTGCCGTCACAACTACCGCAACCATGCTGCGACATGACACCTTTTTTCCTTTAATAGACAATATGTATTATGATATGCAAAATGCTAAAGCTAGCACTTAGCAAAAAAATTTATTAATTTGTAGTATGTACAAAGTCTGAATTACCATCTATTCACATTTTTAAGCAATGCCAACAAAATAATATGATATACAACTTTATTTATTTTTAATTTAAAGTAGTCACTTAAAGGGGGTCATGATTTTTTTTTCTCCATTTCAAACAATTCCTTACTGTCTACATCAGGGGTCTCAGACACGCAGCCCGCGGGCCAATTGCGGCCCGCGAGACGTTATTTTGCGGCCCCCACCTTAATATGAAAGTCAAATGTTAGTGTGGCCCGCGAGCATACTTGCCAACCCTCCAGATTTTCCCGGGAGACTCCCGAATTTCAGTGCCCCTCCCATAAATCTCCCGGGGCAATTTCTCCCAGAAAACATTATTAAGGGCGTGCCGTGATGGTACTGCCTTAGTGTCCTCTACAACCTGTCGTCGCGTCTGCTTTCTCGCCATACAAACAGCGTGCCGGCCCAGTCACATAATATATGCGGCTTCCGCAGACACACGTAAGTGACTGCAAGACATACTTGGTCAACAGCCATACAGGTCACACTGAGGGTGGCCGTATGAACAATTTAACATTGTTACAAATATGCGCCACACTGTGAACCCACACCAAACAAGAATGACAAAAACATTTCGGGAGAACATCCGCACTGTAACACAACATAAACACAACAGAACAAATACCCAGAATCCCTTGTAGCTAGGGATGTCCGATAATGGCTTTTTGCAGATATCCGATATTCCGATATTGTGCAACTCTTTAATTGCAGATACCGATATCAACAGATACCAATATCAACAGATATATGCAGTCGTGTAATAAACACATTATTATGCCTAATTTGGACAACCAGGTATGGTGAAGATAAGGTACTTTTTTTAAAAATTAATAAAATAAGATAAATAAATTAAAAACATTTTCTTGAATAAAAAAGAAAGTAAAACAATATAAAAACAGTTACATGGAAACTAGTAATTAATGAAAATTAGTAAAATTAACTGTTAAAGGTTAGTACTATTAGTGGACCAGCAGCACGCACAATCATGTGTGCTTACGGACTGTATCCCTTGCAGACTGTATTGATATATATTGACATATAATGTAGGAACCAGAATATTAATAACAGAAAGAAACAACCCTTTTGTGTGAAGGAGTGTGAATGGGTGTAAATGGGGGAGGGAGGTTTTTTGGGTTGTTGCACTAATTGTAAGTGTATCTTGTGTTTTTTATGTTGATTTAATAAAAAAATAAAATAAAAAAAAATAAAAACCGATACCGATAATAAAAAATCGATACCGATAATTTCTGATATTACATTTTAACGCATTTATCGGCCGATAATATCAGCAGGCTGATATTATCGGACATCCCTACTTGTAGCCCTAACTCTTCCGGGCTAGAATATACACCCCCGCTACCCCCTCTACCCTCCCCACAATATGTACACCATACAAATGTATGGTGTACATATTGACAATAAAAAAATACATTTTAGGAATTATAATAGATAATAAAATGAGGTGGAAACCATGCATCAAGTACATACAACATAAAGTGGGAATACATTTTTCAGTATTGAATAAGGCAAAAGAACTCCTGAATCAAAAGTCACTCTATACTCTATACCAGAGGTTTCAAACTCATTTTACCTGGAGGCCGCTGGAGGCAGAGTCTGGGTGGGGCTGGGCCACATCAGGTATTCCACAAGAAAAGTTTTGTTGAAAAAATTCCAATTCTCTCAAATGTCTTGATATTTATTTTTCAACACAAAATAAGGGTTTCATGACTAGATAAGCGGTGTTGAGAACACTCCGATAATTTTTGTTGTAAATAAAGACGTAATGTGTTGTTTGTTCTTTAAAAAGTAATAAGTTAGTCGTTACTATGTCAAAGCAATTTTTTTTCATTTTGTTTATGAATGCTAGGTTTATATCCTCCCGCTTGTAAGCAAAATAGATGGAGCTTCTACTCGCTCACTGCGGTAGAAGCCGCTGGCTGTTAAGTTTAAAACTACTCTTCAGCCACCCAGCCGCTATATTACAGTACCTTAGTTGGCACAGGCTATGGGGAGAGGCACTTTCAAATTGAATTGTAGTTAAAACATTTGACGCACCGAGCGAGCTAAGTCGCTAATATAAGTTAACAACATAAACAGATGAGATTAGTGATAAAGTCGCTACAAGGAGACGTATAGCTTCACAAGCAAATGGATGTATGTGTAAATAAAGCTGTAGTCACTCACCAAAAGCCAAATGCAGTCACTGACCAAAGCATTGCATCACTCTGGAGTCAAGAAGTCTGCACTGCGCCGCCATATTAAAAAAAAAAGTTTGATGCGCATCACAATATATCGTCAGAGAAGCCTCCGTAAACAAGCAAGGGGCGAGGGTGAGCCAAAGAGGTTGCCCTGTGCTTCTTCGCGCAAAGATCAAACGGCTGTAACAAAGGCACATCAAAAAATACCGGTATGGCGGTATTTTCTGAAATATATACCGCTTTCTAAAATATAGAATATACCGGTATTACAGTTAATACCGCTACATCGCATAGCCCTATTTGGGGATGTTGAATATATTTTAATTCCGTGAAGAATTTAAATATAAAATATGAAATAAGCAACGTAATTTCTTCAATGTGCGTCATTTCTGCTTTTTCCTGTTCAGCAATACGCCAACGGATAATAGCCCGGTGGTAGTCTCCTCTGTTTTTGTGCTGGATGTTGATGTCTTTCATGATGACATGAACACCATGGCATTTGTAGATGGTACAAAGTACTGGAATAGCGAGTGCAAAAAGGCAGCTGCTCCCAGAGTGTTATCCGCTGTGCTGTTACTGGAAAAAGAAGGGGAAATGACACTATGCTGTTGTTGTCGGAAATGTAATAATAACAGAAAAATTACCCACAAATAATTGGTCCGGGTTATCGGTTACTGTTATTGCGGACGGAAAGATTAACCGCGATTCTTATTTGTAACGTTTCTTAAGCGATTAAAAAAAGATATATATATTTTTATTTTTATTTTATTTTATTATTTTATTTGTTTTTTTCAGTTTGTCCTGTCCAGCCACTTAGGCAAATCATATGGTTGATGTCGATGCCCTTAGTTGCTGTACAGATTTACTATTTTATGTACAGTGTTTGACACTTCTCTTGTTGCTTTATTTGTATTTGACTTTATTAAATGTTTGAGAAGCATTTTATTGAACAAAACCAGTTTTCTTTTAAGTAATATAGAACATCAGAGCAGTTTATCTATTTTATGGACAAATGTATTAAATTATAGAACTGGCACCGAATGTTATTTAAAAAAAGCGTAGATTTTGAATCAAATTGTTACCCCGAAGGATCAAATCGAATCGAATTGTGTAGTACCCGAAAATTTAAATCCTTAATGTATATTATACAGTATGTGCATATTATGTGTCTTGACTTTAAGAGGAGTCTGCATCTTCTGCATTGTGACTCATTTCTAAGCAAAGTCTATAGAGCAGGGGTGCTCATTACGTCGATCGCGAGCTACCGGTCGGTCGCGGAGGGTGTGTCAGTCGATCGCCAGCCAGGCATTAAAAAAATAGTCAATTACATCACTTTCGTCACTTGATTGACATTCACAGCACCCGAGGGTCTTCTGAGATGACGCTGGCTGCTGCCAGCTCATTAAAATTACCGACAGGAAGGCGAGAAACACTTTATTTCAAAAGACTCTGGCGCCGTACCTGTCGTCAAAACTCCAAAGACCGACTGCACAGTTGCACAATAAAAGCGCTTCTTCATCCTGCCTGTGCTAACAAAATAAGAGTCTCAGAAAGCTGGCGTGCACAAGCTAGCAAGCTACGGAGTTTGCCTACAATGTATTTCTTGTAAAGTGTATACAAAGGAGTATGGAAGCTGGACAAATAAAATGCCAAAAACCAACCACTTTCATGTGGTATTGGACAGAAAGGAGGATTTTTTTTTTCCTCCATTCGAAAATGCGGACGTTATCCGCACCACTGTCCAATCAATGCAAGTCATCAGAATCAGGTAATACACCAACTTATGTTTTTGTCTTCATGAAAGAAAGGAATCTATATGTGTTAAACATGCTTGTATTATCTTTAAACACCTTTAACTTATTAACAATATTAACTATATGTGTTAAACATGCTTGTTTTATTATTAAACACCTTTAACTTATTAACAATATTAACTATGTGTTAAACATGCTTGTTTTATCATTAAACACCTTTAACTTATTAACAATATTAACTATATGTAAACATGCTTGTATTATCTTTAAACACCTTCAACTTGTTAACAATATTAACGATATGTATTAAACATTCTTGTATTATCATTAAACACCTTTAATTTATTAACAATATTAACTGTGTGTTAAACATGCTTGCATTATCATTAAACACCTTTAACTTGTTAACAATATTAACTATGTGTTAATCATGCTTGAATTATCTTTAAACACCTTTAACTTATTAACAATATTAACTATGTGTTAAACATGCTTGTATTATCATTAAACACCTTTAACTTGTTAACAATATTAACTATATGTATTAAACATGCTTGTATTATCATTAAACACCTTTAATTTATTAACAATATTAGCTATATGTGTTAAACATGCTTGCATTATCATTAAACACCTTTACCTTGTTAACAAAAACATATAATTCATAAATAAGTAAATATAAATTATATATATGAATGAGGTAGATCCCCACGACTTGATCAATTGAAAAGTAGCTCGCCTGCAGAAAAAGTGTGAGCACCCCTGCTATAGAGTATGTTTATTTTGGCAACGGTTTGTGTCATAAATCTACTAGTAAAAAGCCAGACAATAATCAATCCTTGTTTCTACTGTACCTGTCCTGAAAGAACTTGAGTATTTGTCGTTATCTTGTTTTAATACTTAAACATTAAACATGTCCCTGGCTGCATGGCACCGCCCGCCTGGAAGTGCCTTTGATAGTAATGAGAGCCACTTCATGAATCATTAAAGACATTTTTTTTTCCCAGAACAGTGCGATTTGGCTTAATGGACACTGGCAATGAGAGCTTTTCCATTGTATCTGTATTATTTAAAGAGGACTAGTTGGACAATGGATGGTCAGAATGGTGGTGAGCCACAGTGAGCGACAGTCATTATCGCCACTCGCTGTCTTTTTGTCTCTCTTTTTTCACCGTGCATGTAATCTGCTTTTGTCGTCCATTTTTCATGCCTGCTTTTTTGTCCTAATGGAATATTTTATTCCAAAGAGCATTTTAGCACCCTGTCTTCACATACTTGTAGGGGGTGTGACTGTAGGCAGCAATCACAATTCTGTACATGCCTGGGTTTTAAGGTCTCCATCAGGGGTGTCCAAAGTGGTGCACATCATTTTTATGGCTCACGGAATATATAAAAAATACAATTAATGAATTTGAGTCTACATCAGAACATTACGAAGAATGTCTAGTGCCATACTGAGGAAAGAAAGAAAAAGTCACACAAAATAGTTAGCATAGCATATGTTGACCTCCAGCAATTAAACTTCAAACAAAAATAATATTGAATCAATTTGCGTAATTAAGTTACATGTTTAGTTTAGTTTTTTATAAATCCTGTAATTAAATATTGAATAAAGTTCGTCAGTAAATTTGTATTTGCATTAAAATGGCTAACTGGTGCAAGCGTCGGGCGCAAAAGATTTACCATTGGGAAATGTGGGTATATGTCACAAGTCAGGGCAAATCTCAAACTGCTCGTTTGGAAAAAGGCACATTTGTTTTTATCAATACCTCCTCATCATCTCATTCACATTTTCAGCAAATACACGATAATCAGAAAATATTGTTGTCATTGTAAACTAGAGAGTACAACTAAATTGTGTGCAATCCTGTTCCGTGCAGTTTAAATAAATAAAACATTAGGTGCCAACAGGCAAGAACAATGGGTTTTGCATAATGTAAGTAAAGTTTACAAAGTAATTTGTATTTACATTTTTTTCATGAAAAAAAAATATTAAAAGATTTTGAAAATAGTTTGTTTCGCTTAGTAAATCAGAAAAACAATATTAGATAAAGTTTATGAATACATTTGTATGTGCTTTTTTAAATCCAGAAAAAAAAATAGTTATATACTTGAATTCCTAAACAGAAAAAAATGTTGCATGCAAAATGACACTTTTGTTTGTTATTAAATGTGGATGTTAATTTTGTCATTTTAGTTTATTTGCCAAACAAATAATAACATGTTTATCTAGATTTCCATGTTTTTTTGTTTTCATGACATGCATTTGTTAAGAACTGGACATTGGATTGGTCTGAGAGTGGCCACCCCGGTCTAGAAAAAAAATTATCAATGACAAGTATCATGCACAAAAATTAATTTAATACCTCACGAATTTGAGGTAAGAATTAGATTTTTTAAATTATTATCATTTAATGACAATTTGAATAGACGAACACACTAGGCCAGTGTTTCCCAAACTATATTGAGCCAAAGCGCATATTGTACATGATAAAAAAAAACTTTCCATGACTTATTTTGTTGTGTAAATGACAACATGAGGATACAATAATAACGTATCTTTTGATACCTAATAGAAGAGAATGCACTTGTATTGCCTCTCACTAAACGTATACTATTAAAGATAACCAATATGTTTCCTGATATAAAGAAAATATAAAAACTCCAAATAATGCAAAAGTCACTCAACTAAACCGTGTCATTTAATTCATGAGCTTGCTCCTCCCACATAGGGCTGGACTATATGGCAAATAAAACGATCGCAATTATTTTTTCATGTCATCCGATCTGGCTCAATATCACGATTTTTTACATGATAATTTTAAAGCATTTGTACTAAAAAACAAACTACGGATTAGTTTAACATTTTATTAACATTCTGAGTCAATAACAAAGGAAATTAAATAGGAAAACACATAGCAATGTACCAATAAATGTGAGTTCACATGTTTTCAAGTACAAGAGAGACGCATCAGTTATTATTTCAACACTACAGGTCCAAGTGTAATGGTAGAAGCTGTCAAGTTATGATCGGCGGTCGCGTCCACAACTGGCTAGCACTAGCATTGTAGCACGGTGTTTTTCCCACAGATTTTGGACGACAACAAGTCATTAAATTTGCTAAATATCACCTGACACGTAGAAGTCTATTGTTCGGTTTTGTGTTTTAGAGTAAGTTTTCTCCTGGAGACAGGCATAGAAATTTCCCAGGAAGGGTGCTATGCTGCCTGGCCCCCGGCTCCATTGAGGTGATTGTCAAGCACACAATCCCCATAAATATGATTTCCCCTTTTTCTCTCAAAGACAGCATCTCAGTCACATTACGCCAATTTCTGCGACTTTCTGCATTTAACAGTAGACTCGGTTTTTAGTGATTCCATTGATGCGTAAATCATAGTGCCCTAGATAACTTCAAGTTTTGGCTGACATTTATTTTGCTGACCTTATCTGTGCATTTAGCCCCAAGTTCGGTCATTCTGTTCATATCTTCGATTCTGTTTACTTCTGCGTACCTTGTAACCGGAAGTGGGGCGGTAAAAGGTCGACTCCGATTGGCTGTTCCGCCATGTTTGTTCAAGTTAATATATGCTGACAGCTGCTTACAACTTGAAATTATCACAATCATATACAATTATGACTAAAAAGTGCCCGCTTAATCTGACATTGACATACTGTTGATTCGGTTAAAAATACTCCAATACATGTCTACATAAATGGACCTACAGTATATAGAAATGATCCCTTTGGGTCCAAAATTTGAAAAAGCGGTCCATCATGAATGTCGATGTCGACTTCTCTTAGCCAGGCTGTGCAGGGCAAAAGCTCGATGTGCGGCGCATATCTTTAGACTTTGGAAATGAAATCCTTAAATCCATTACTGGCAGCTGTAGACCTAACAAGCTCATCCCTGTGGTCATGATATCATCTGCCTCCTGAGGTAGGCTATGTTAATTCTACACTCTGCAATTTGTGGATTATTTCTAGTCCTATTTCGAGACCTTCTGATTATTTGATTGTTGTGAGTAGGGCTGGGCGATTACAGTAAGAAGAACAGGGTGGTCCAAGACCTGATGAGTTGGTCAACATAAACAGTTTGCTTCATATGAAATAATGCCATTTTAGCATCTATAACTGTAGCATTTATTACAGAGTGATATATGTTGCTTTACAGTATCACCATGTATGAATGTGTGAAGAAATGTATGCAGTCCAATGTTGGGATGGACCCAGACTGTTGTGATGACGGTAAATAAGTCCAGGTACAGGTTTGTGGTTGCATGTTGTCGTGGTTGTCAAAAGCCATCAGGATTCAGCTCAGACTCAGGGTCGATCGGTCCGGGCATTGTCAGATTCGCTCTTGTCTATTGTCACGACACTCCTCGGCCCGACCACTTACACCACGATTCTCATCACCATAGCAACAGTTGTGTGCCCTACCTCGACTTTGGATGAGCACTGCAGCTGCAAAGATATCAAATTATGTTAATCTACTGCCAAAGTCAGACAATCTGCTGTTGTTTCTGCTAATTTTCTTTATTTGCAGTTTATAGGGGAAAATTAACTTTTTCTCAGTGAGGGCAGTGGACTCCTGGTATCTAACTCCACAAAACCGATAAAAACAAACTCTGCCTCTTTTACGTGCTTCAGTAGCAGTTCTGGTCATCTGGGGGCTCTAAGCAGGATTTTGCCCAGAGTCCTGTGGCTTGGTAACAATTGGCGATGTCATTGTTCGAGGAACCCAAAGAGGTACCCTTAGATCGAGCATAGTGGAAAAACGCCTCAACTTCTAATTGCAAAACTATCCAAAGCTTTCCCTTTGGTGTTCAGATTGTCAACAACTATTATGAAAAACATGACCACAGTGGACTCATTGAATTGGTCCACCCATTTTGAGGGTGTCGCTTGGCAATTTGTTGATTGATTGAGTACGTTTGTTAATGGTTTATGGGTTAATTTTATTTTGAACACGCTTATAGTTACAACATGATACATCACGATTTCCAGTTTCTCTTTACAAAATGTCCGTAAAAGAGTAGGAAGAAGCAGAGGTTATTTAATCCTACCCCTTTTCCATTTGATAGCAATTACTAACACATTTGTTCACTTACTGTTCTTAATTTGTACACAATTTACTCCGTAAATAATAAATAATGAAGTTCTCAAGAAATTAATAGTTAAATAATTTGTAATTAACATAGTGAGAGGAATAATATTATCTCATTTTCAATAAGGTTCAAAATGTTTATCAGAGTTCTTCTTCTTTGTGCTTTGTAAACACCTTGAGTTTGAACAATTAAACCGTGGTATGTTAGCTTGTTTGGTGAAACTCCTTGGCACACTAGAAAGCACTATTCTCCCGTGTGCTCAATGGCGAACTCCACTTTTTTTAGGATTGTGCCTATCGTTCACAATCATTATGAAAGACATGACAATGGATGGATTTTTTTAATGCATTCTAACTTGTAAATAAAAATAAATAACAGTCTGCTTACAGCGGAGCCAATGGGAGCTCCTCTATTTGGCCCATAAAACCCAATAAATAACCATCCAAAAAGTGCCAACAATACTCCATTTACATTTCTTAACTTGAATTTTAACCAAGTATTAGTGATATTGTTATTATAAGCGCTAATGCAGACAAACTATTTATAGCGGCGCCTATGTTTACATAATCAAGTGGTCTGCTGCTTACTTGCTTCCTGTAATTATATTCTAGATCTTAAATCATGCTTCTCACCTGGACAGAATAAATCTGAGGAGGTGATCCAAACAAGTTGGGACACTTTGACAGCCATTTAGAACCCGAAACTGGCGAGGAAGACACGAAAAGACACTTGTTTCCCACGCACCCCCACCCTGTTTCATCGTGAGGATTATGAGACATTTTTCATCTAAATGGGAATATATGGACATCCCAGCAGTCGGCATCCTAATGACAGCAGACCTCGTACTGTAAGGGATGGTTTATTATGTGTTTTGGCTGTCATGAAGTCTGCATTGAGTGGTACTCAGTGATGAATAAAAAAAAGCTAACTTTGTGATGCATTTTTTAAACTGAAATTAAATGGAATTAAATTACATTTTAAGTGAATGCTTAAAATGATAAAAGTGCGTAAATATTAAATGTTATTATAAATGTACTCGTTACTACATTACATATATCATACTTGCCAACCCTCCCGGATTTTCCGGGAGACTCCCGAAATTCAGCGCCTCTCCCGAATACCTCCCGGGACAAGTTTTCTCCCGAAAATCTCCCGAAATTCAGGCGGACTCAGGTCCATGAGGACCTGAGTCCGCTAACCCACAATATAACCAGCATACCTGCCCAATCACGTTATAACTGTAGAATGATGGAGGGCGAGTTCTTGGTTTCTTATGTGGGTTTATTGTTAGGCAGTTTCATTAACGTCCTCCCAGCGCGGCAACAACACACAACAACAGCAGTCACGTTTTTATATACAGTAAAGCAGTTCGTCTGCCGTAAACAGCAATGTTGTGACACTCTTAAACAGGACAATACTGCCATCTAGTGCATTTGATGAAAGCACTTTTATGCGTGCCACACATCAATGCATCATCAGAGTTCAGCATGGTTAGAAAAATAGTGACAGAGAATAGAACAAGGATGGACAATTCAACTCTTAACTCAACAATGAGTAGATGAGTGGTATGTGTGTGTATATGTGTAAATAAATGAACACTGGAATTCAAGTATTTATTTTATATATATATATATATATATATGTATATATATATATATAAAATAAAATTAATATATATATATATACGTATATATATATATATATATATATATATATATATATATATATATACATATAATTAAAAAAAAATATATATATATATATGTATATATATATATATATATATAGCTAGAATTCACTGAACGTCAAGTATTTGTTATATATATATATATATATATTATATACAGGTAAAAGCCAGTAAATTAGAATATTTTGAAAAACTTGATTTATTTCAGTAATTGCATTCAAAAGGTGTAACTTGTACATTATATTTATTCATTGCACATAGACTGATGCATTCAAATGTTTATTTCATTTAATTTTGATGATTTGAAGTGGCAACAAATGAAAATCCAAAATTCCGTGTGTCACAAAATTAGAATATTGTGTAAGGCTAATACAAAAAAGGGATTTTTAGAAATGTTGGCCAACTGAAAAGTATGAAAATGAAAAATATGAGCATGTACAATACTCAATACTTGGTTGGAGCAGGAAACAGAGTGGACTGACACCAGCTGGACTGCTGCTGAGTGGTCCAAAGTCATGTTTTCTGACGAAAGCAAATTTTGCATTTCCTTTGGAAATCGAGGTCCCAGAGTCTGGAGGAAGACAGGAGAGGCACAGGATCCACGTTGCCTGAAGTCTAGTGTAAAGTTTCCACCATCAGTGATGGTTTGGGGTGCCATGTCATCTGCTGGTGTCGGTCCACTCTGTTTCCTGAGATCCAGGGTCAACGCAGCCGTCTACCAGCAAGTTTTAGAGCACTTCATGCTTCCTGCTGCTGACCTGCTCTATGGAGATGGAGATTTCAAGTTCCAACAGGACTTGGCGCCTGCACACAGCGCAAAATCTACCCGTGCCTGGTTTACGGACCATGGTATTTCTGTTCTAAATTGGCCCGCCAACTCCCCTGACCTTAGCCCCATAGAAAATCTGTGGGGTATTGTGAAAAGGAAGATGCAGAATGCCAGACCCAAAAACGCAGAAGAGTTGAAGGCCACTATCAGAGCAACCTGGGCTCTCATAACACCTGAGCAGTGCCAGAGACTCATCGACTCCATGCCACGCCGCATTAACGCAGTAATTGAGGCAAAAGGAGCTCCAACCAAGTATTGAGTATTGTACATGCTCATATTTTTCATTTTCATACTTTTCAGTTGGCCAACATTTCTAAAAATCCTTTTTTTGTATTAGCCTTAAGTAATATTCTAATTTTGTGACACACGGAATTTTGGATTTTCATTTGTTGCCACTTCAAATCATCAAAATTAAATGAAATAAACATTTGAATGCATCAGTCTGTGTGCAATGAATAAATATAATGTACAAGTTACACCTTTTGAATGCAATTACTGAAATAAATCAAGTTTTTCAAAATATTCTAATTTACTGGCTTTTACCTGTATATATATGAAATACTTGACTTAGTGAATTCTAGCTGTAAATATACTCCTCCCCTTTTAGCCAAGCCCCCAACCACGCCCCCTCCCATCCCGACCACGCCCACCCCCACCTCCCGAAATCGGAGGTCTCAAGGTTGGCAAGTATGCATATATACTTACATCATATATATAAAACCCTAATGGAGGTGTTTTAATGTTTTTTAGGGGCTCTATAGGCATAATTGAACGGCTCCCATAGGCCCCATTGTAAGCTGACTTTTGATCAAATTTATTTCATAGTTAGAATGCATTAAAAAAAAAAAAAACATCCGTCGTCATGTCTTTCATAATGATTGTGAAAAAATTCCAAAAAAAAGTGCAGTTCGCCTTCAAGTGAAAAAAAGGTGTGCAACTACACAGATTCTAGCTGCGCAGCATTCTCCTTCTCGACTTGAATCTCTGCTAGCACGCCTTTATCCAAAATGCACACTTTGGGTGTAGCAAACTTTGAATGTGGGCGTTCCCTGTCAAATTTAGCCTTTCGCGTATTCTAGAACTTTTGTTCTTTTGTGCCCCTGAGGCTGAATGCTTCCCCTTCCAGTGTCCCTGGAAGGGTAAGCATTATATTGCGCATGAAGTCTGGATGCAGTGTATACTACATATAATGAAAGAAACTTCTAGAAAACCATCACATTTATTCTGATTGCTTCAATTAAGACACCAGCAAACATCTTTTGAGATGAGGATGAAAAAGGACCATAATGCTAGTTTGAATTAACATTCAAAACTCAAACTGCACATATATGTCTCGAAAGTGCGACCACAGTGGGAAAGGGACCGTTTTTACATCTGCCGTTTGGACATCCTTGTTACATGTACAAGGGAAGAAGACGGCACAGACAGCAGGGATGTCGTATAGCTCTATTTATTGAAATATATTTACAAAGGTATGGAGTGTGAAACAAATCCAAATGGGTGTGTGTGCGACTATGTGTAGAGATTAACTGAAGAGTGTTACTCAGAGTGTTGAGCGAGGTGTGGAAGTCCAAGAGGGGCAAGGCAGGCTCGAAGGTCCAGAGACAGGCAGGAAGTCGGGGGCTATAGCGAGGCGTCAAAATCCTTGTCCAGGCGGGAGGTCGAGATCCAAAAGGCAGCCAGGGAACCAGAGGGAATACGGGGAGACGAGACACACAGCTTGTGACGCGGGAACGGAGGAATGCTGCTGGATCGACAAGGGACACGTGAAAAATTAACACGGAGGGGGGAGAAACACAGAGAGAGAGAGAGAGTGCATAGAGCTAGAGATATTCGGCTCACTGTACTGGAACTGGTCGCTACGTTCTGGCCCGGAACGCAGGTCTGCACTGGTTTAAGAAGCCCAGAGAGCTCATCAGCGACAGGTGTGCAGATTGCAGCTTGATTGCAGCTGCCTGCTGCAGCCGGAGTGGTGCACGCAGGTGCGCTCTCGGAGGTGCGCCCGGCGCACAGATACATGCACACAGAGGTGCGCCCGGGCCATGACAATCCTGGTACTAACAGACGTTCAATGCATACAATTTCATGTGGACCGTGATCATTGAACTACGTGACTATTTATTTGAAAATACATACATCGTGTAGCGTCTATTCAATGATTTGATATGTTTTTAGAGAGTAATGTCAAACTGTCACTCTCTGATTTGCACACACACATATGAGCCACACACACCGTTGTCCATGCAAGCCTCTCTGACACATCACAGCTTCACAAACATTTTACTAAACAGAACTCTTAACATCACAAAAAACATCAGGCTGGTAATAGTAAGTGAATAAAGTTTAATCTACAAATTATTTTTCACATCCAGCTAGGAAGAAGACGTTGCCACATCACCATGGCAACACACGTATGGCTTTTTCCAAATTTAAACGTGTTAAGTTTTTCATGGATTTCAATGACATTCACAAGTCGCCATTATTGTCACACTACTAAGAAAAAAAGGCGTCCTGGCAAAGTCCGCCTCATTAGTGATGAGCCCGCCATTTGTGTGTCCGCAGGCTGAATGGGAGAATATGAATGAGAGAAACCTAAATAAGCATTTAAGCACAAACGTGAAAAATGGGTGGGGGGGTTAGCTTGAGGGCCAAAAAGGAAGTGTTTGCATTAATTGCCCGTTAAAAAAATGAGTGCCGTTATTGAAATTTATAGTTAACGCATTATCGTGTTAACTTTGACAGTCCTAAAGAATTCAGTGAAAGTCAAAATAAATCTAGAATAAGTAAAAAATATGTATTTTCTAAATTAAATTAAATTAAGATTTAATAAAAACCATAATAAATGTTGTCTGTCTATCTGTGTTGGCCCTGCGATGAGGTGGCGACTTGTCCAGGATGTACCCCGCCTTCCGCCGGAATGCAGCTGAGATTGGCTCCAGCACCCCCCGCGACCCTGAACGGGACAAGCGGTAGAAAATGGATGGATGGATAATAGATATCAAATATATTAACAACTTTGTGCTAATCGTCTGTGGTGTTATTGAGCTATGTGGTATTTATTAAATGTGTACAGGGGGTATACATAGTGGTTGTCAATGACAATGCAGTTCATATTTTACTTCTGATGACTTCATTGGTGATGTTCATTGAACAACAGAAGGGGAAGACTTTACACAGCCGGTTGTCGCGCCCATATTTGTGTGTGCGCGTGTATGTATATGTGTGTGTGTGTGTGTGTGTGTGTGTGTGTGTGTGTGTGTGTGTGTGTGTGTGTGTGTGTGACCCACTTCAGTGTGGCTTTTGCCTAAAATAAGCAATAGAAATCTGGAGCAGGAAGCTCATCAGAGCAAGAAAACAACAGCCAGTTCATTGATAGGAGAAGGTACTTGTTGGGCAGCTGTCAGCTGCAGTGTGTGTGTGTGTGTGTGTGTGGGTGGGGGGGGGGTCACACTTGAAGGGAAGATGTGTCACGCTTTTGCTTGCCTTGTTTCACTTTCTTTCATTTCCACTCTACACATAATTGCATTGCGTTTTTTTTAAATGACAATAATATATTCATGTATGCAGGAAATCTTTGGAGGGCTCAGCAAATGCCTGCCAACTTGGCTTTTAATCACAACCAAGACAAACTTCTGCATTCTGACATCAATTCCAACACACGCACATATCTCCAAATGGAAGACAAGAGGGAGCAATGCTATTGTCTGTTCCACCAAAAAAAAAAACTTTTGATCCTTTCTAAAAAGCCACCATTATTGTTGTTGTCTCCTGAGAACCAGCGTCCTTTGCAGTGGACATTTATTTTTTGGTCTATTTCTTTTGTCGGAATACAAATAAAATAAAAAATAAATAGCCCCTTGTAATGTCCACTGCAGAACATGCTTGCTCTCAGGAGAATTTGTGAGCTCATACTCCAGTCCAAGGCAGCAGAGTCGAAAAATGCACAAGTTTGCAGTGATCACTTCGTTAAAGGTTTTTTTTATATACTTTTAACATTTACTATTTCCCATTTAAGTATTATCTTGATATTATTTGTGTTTTTTGAACACATGTTTGCTACAAGTGTTTCAAAAACCACAAACTCGGCGGGTCTAAATAAAAAAAAAAAGCAAATGTGAGCAAAACCTAAAAGAGTCAAGCTTTTACCAAAGGAAGCCATCATAAATGAAGCTTTCAGCACATACACGATGTGGACATCTATAGTTATAATTTGATAAAGATGGGAAAAAACACGCGTACTCGTAAACGGCGAGTGCAACAGCAACAACAAACCTGGCAGTAGACACAAAGTTAAATCATGAAATGCAACTTTACCCGAGCAAAAAACAATGCATATTTATCAGGGAGAGTCTTGATACCAATGTCCTTGACCCAGCCACACGCAAAGAAGTTGCAGACCTCCATGCTTTTCCCAGTTTTCATTTGTTTTGTCGTGTAGAATGACTTCTGGAGCACAATAGTTTGATATGTCTGGAAATGCAACCGACGTATAATCCTTGGTATTACTCGACAAATCTTTTTTTGCTAAAATATAGGAATCTATTCTATTGCATAATTGGATTTTTTGCTTGTATCTGCTTTTTGCAGGAAGATTTAAGCCTCTTTTGTACTCCGATAGTTTGCGCGCGCACAGCCATCGGTCGACCACCACAGGTTTTCACTTCCGGGAAGACGTCACATGACGAAATACCAACTATAGGGGGCTGTCATGCCAAATTTCTTCCTCCTACAAAAACCTTCCCACCCCCCATTTACTTCCGGGGTCATTTCCTCTTATGTCATTTCCTCTTACTTATGTCATTTCCTCTTACGTCATTGACAGCGATCGATAACACTTCGGCTTTGACTGCCCGTCGCTGGAAGGATACTTGTTTTTTTAATTTAAAATTTTTTTTTTTTATAATATAGCGTTAACAAAACGTCTGTATTAATCGGACAAATTAACTTGAGGATATTTCTGACTGCACATTTGACGGAGAATTAAACGATTTTTGATTCGTTTTCCACGGGTCAACACTACTTCAGGGTTAATTTTTCTTTCAGACGGATGGGTTTTAGGTTGATATTGTTGGCAAACACGATTTACTGAGATTCACTCTAACTTCGAGTAAGAACATACCTTTACTGTATGCGGCTGGTCCGTGGTAGCCCAATATTGAGACGTGAGTAGGAGCAGTTTTTAGCAAATAATAAAAATAATTGCCAACAACCCCGATAATAACCCTGACATGACTTTGAATTCTCTACAATTATAAACTTTGCCCTCCGTGTCAAGTCACTTTCCGTAATGAGCCAATTATAATGTTCCATCCATCCATCCATTTTCTACCGCTTATTCCCTTCGGGGTCGCGGGGGGCGCTGGAGCCTATCTCAGCTACAATCGGGCGGAAGGCGGTGTACACCCTGGACAAGTCGCCACCTCATCGCAGAATTATAATGTTGATTTAAAGTACAGACATTTATCAGTATTATATATTAATTAATATTTTTTGCACGTTACCACAAAGACAGAAGTTCCCAGCAGCGGCCCTAACACTCCGCCTGGAATTTTTCGAAGCCTGCTGGTGTTTGACATAAGTCCCCTGGGAAAGATAAAGACAAATGTCATTCAGTGACACCACCATTTTCAGGAGATTTGGAGTCTATCGATCGCTGTCAATGACGTAAGTAAGAGGAAATGACGTAAGAGGAAATGACCCCAGAAGTAAATGGGGGGGGTTTGTAGGGGGAAGAAATTTGGCGTGACAGGGCCATACCTTTTGATTTGACTCCATTTCTCATGATCCTCCGCTGACAAAAAAGACATTTTGGCAGATGGGGTTGTTGATTACTCGCTTTTCTGTCAGGAAAAAGAGAGATGAAAATGAGTTAATAACTATATAGGTAATCATTTTGGTTATTTGGTATGAATTTAGCACTGAATCATTATTCCATGTTGGTCATGACAAGCTTTTCAGAGCAATAATGACACAATAAGTGATATAATGAAATTTGGCTTTAATATAATTAATCAGTAGTTTTAGTAATGACCTGTGAAATCTATTGGCCTAATTATCACCTGGGGTGACAGAGACGTGTCCATCGCTGCTGGAACTCACTACTCAAACAATCTGCACCATTCTCCCCTCATTCAAAAGCCTTCTGAAGACTCACCTTTTTAGAATTGCTCTTAATGTCACTTTATGAACAAAATGTATTATTATCAATTATAGCTGATTCGCCCTCCAAGGGCCAATAGTTGGTGCCTCAACACCTTTTACAACCATCTTGCTTTAATGCTACAGCAATCTGACATGCTGTAGGATATTCAAAGTTCAAGACTCCTGAATCTAACGAAGCCGCACATTTCCAATCCCTTCTGTGTCTTTCTGGTCCTCCTCTGTTTCAGATTATCACGGCTGACTTTCAGGTGTGTCCTCGCCTTCGAATGTGATTAATGTCAAATTTTGTCTCCCGGGATTTGTGAGTCGGATTTAAAGACGGGGAATCAAAGGGTTCCGTCTTTTATTGCGATATGTGGGGGAAATGTCTGTATAAGTCTGTCTTCTGATGCATTTTAGCGCTGTCCCTCTCGAGCGCTGGGCTGCGGGAGGGACACACATGAAGCGATGGCGGAGAAAGGGGACACCAGCCTAGCCAGTTGCAGAAACTTTTTTTTTTATCCATCCAAGATGGCAGGCATCTTAAAAAAACTACAAGATGTAATATGCTTTTCAGCCTGTAGGAATCATAAATCATTATGACTTATGAACTATATACTACTTAAGCGAACAAAAAACTACAAAATTAAAAAACATATATTTTGACGTATACCGGTACTTCCTGTTTCCGGTTTAGGCCACGCCCACTTCTTGGGGTCATAAATCAATCCCAAGCTTCCCCCCCCCCCCTTTTTTTAGAGGTAAGTGGAAGCCACGCCCATTTACCGCAATACCTCTCTCTACAACGTCAACGCGTCAGCACATTGGTTGCCAAACTATATGCTGCTAAACTGTAGATGCGTTCATGTAAACATCTGCCGATGCTTTCATGAACCAGTGGCACTTTTCGTCTCAATAGGCAAGCAATTGAAATATTGATGGTGAAACAAACTGATGAAAGGGGTGGCATTGTGAGAGAGTTATATTTAGCAACACAGTCTCACTGGAACCTTCATGACAGTATTTTTATCTGACACAGCCGTTGTTTTATTTTGTGTGATGCTCCTACATGAATGTGAAAAGTTCCTTAGATCATGGGTGTCAAACTCTGGCCCGCGGGCCAAATTTGGCCCGCCGTGTAATTTCATTTGGCCCTTGAGGCAATATCAAATTAACATTAGAGGTGGCCCGCCGGTATTATACAGCGGTGGTGCCGCTGTAACACCACATTCACCGCTAACACTCATACTTGCCAACCCTCCCGATTTTCCCGGGAGATTCCCCAATTTCAGTGCCCCTCCCGAAAATCTCCCGGGGCAACCATTCTCCTAATTTCCACCCGGACAACATTATTGGGGACGTGTCTTAAAGGCACTGCCTTCCACGTCCTCTACAACATGTCGTCACGTTCGCTTTTCCTCCATACAATCCGCGTGCCGGCCCAGTCACTTACTATATGCGGCTTTTACACACACACAAGTGAATGCCTCGCATACTTGGTCAACAGCCATACAGGTCACACTGAGGGTGGCCGTATAAACAACTTTAACACTGTTACAAATATGCGCCACACTGTGAACCCACACCAAACAAGAATGACAAACACATTTCGGGAGAACATCCGCACCGTAACACAACATAAACACAACAGAACACATACCCAGAACCCCTTGCAGCACTAACTCTACCGGGACGCTACAATATACACCCCCGCTACCACTACACCCCGACCCCCCAACCATGCCCCCGTCCACCAAGTTTATGTTGATATTTACCTCAGAAGGCTGCAAACAGAAAAGAGGCATTCAATTTTTTATTTACATTTTATTTAATATACCATTGATGTTTTTTCGTTTGTTTTTTGAAAGTTGATTTTGCACTATTAAGTTATATAAGCGTTGCTTGTTCCATATTCAGTGTTAAAGCAACTCAGTGTAGCAAACTGAGCAATAATTAACATTTTATTCATGCACTTTCTCTTGCTACTTCAAGGCTTGAATGTTTGATTCATTCATTATTGTTACTTTATTTTCAAATGTATTATTAGCCTGTGGAAAAAGTTTATTTTGATATTTACCTCAGAAGGCTGCAAATAGAAAAGAGGCATTCAATTTTTATTACAATTTTATTTGATATGCCATTGATATTTTTGAATTATTTTTATTATTGTTTGAAACTCGATTTTGCATGTCACTATAAAGTTATATAAGCCTTGCTTGTTCAATATTCAATGCAAAACTTGTTTGGGTCCCTATTAAAAGGTTAATTTGTTCAACCTTGGCCCGCGGCTTTGTTCAGTTTTAAATTTTGGCCCACTCTGTATTTGAGTTTGACACCCCTGCCTTAGATAATTTAATACATGGCTATGCTAGTAACAGGCTCCCGTGTTACATAAATTCATCTGCCTGACTCCCATCCCATGGGGTTTACTGTAAATGTCAAAATGTACATATCTTCCATACTGGATATAAATGGGTTATACTTGTATAGTGCTTTTCTACCTTCAAAGTACTCAAAGCGCTTTGACACTATTTCCACATTCACCCATTCACACACTGATGGTAGGAGCTGCCATGCAAGGCCCTAACCACGACCCATCAGGAGCAAGGGTGAAGTGTCTTGCTCAAGGACACAACGGATGTGACGAAGTTGGGGATTGAACCAGGAACCCTCAGGTTGCTGGCACGGCCACTCTCCCAATAGCGCCACGCCGTCCCCAAATATATATAAGAGTTGTTGCTGTAGAAGGATGACACTTGTACCAATGGAAGGGCTAAGTGTTAGCTTTCAAATCGTCGTATCAGTGTTTTGTTTTATGAACATTTTCACCACATCTTGTACTGTTCTCTTGTTTTTGACATCTGCCTATTCTAAGTGGAGTTTTGAAAACGGCCTTGTCACTTGAAAGGAAGAGCTCGGGTTCTGTACCTGTCTGCGCTCTGCTTGCCTGGACGGTAAATCACTCTGAGTCCTGAATGCACTTTGGGGTGATTTGATAGAACAGCAGCTTTCATAGTTATGGACTGGATGGGTTTAGGTACACACAGAAACAAAAGTTTTAAAAAAATAAAATAAAAAAGTTTTTTGTCTAAGTTGAGTGTAAAATTTGGTTTTAAGTATGTATTATGGGCCTGATCTACGAAAGGTTTGCATGCATTAAAACACAAACTTGATAGCACAAGCAATGCTGTTCTACTACGCTTGTGCGCAGAGAATTGGGTCTCTTAAGTAAGCAAAATAAGGACTTTAGTGTGTTTGTCTTCATGATTATGCAGAATATATGCAAATAATCAGAACATCCACAAGACTGTAGGGCTGCAGCTAACGATTATTTTTCTATCGATTAATCTATAGATTATTTTTCCGATTAATCGGTTAATCTATAGATTATTTTTTCGATTAATCTATAGATTATTTTTCCTTTTACCGATTATTTTTTTTTATTTAAAATGAAGAGGAAAAAATAAATGTAGGCCAGTTTTTTCAAAAGGCATGGCTTTTATTTACAAAAGAAAAGTATGGCCACTCAGTCAACATTGACAACAACATGACAAAATATTCTGTAACAATGTAAACATTTAAAACTTTTAACATTTAACAAAATTAAAAGTAGCTTATTTGCTTTTTAATGTGCAATTATAAAAGTAAACATCCAGTGCAAATCTTAATATTCTGGAATAGTATAAGCATTTAAAAAGTAAAGGTATTGCTTATTTTGCTTTAAAATGTGCAAAAATAAAGATAAACATCCAATACAAAAAAGTGCAAAACGGAAATATTCTGTAACAAGTGTAAACATTTCAACAAAAGTAAAAGTATTGCTTATTTGCTAAAATGTGCAAAAATAAAGCTAAACATCCAATACAAAAAAATGTACAGTGTAAACATTTCAACAAAAGTAAAAGTATTGCTTATTTTGCTTAATAACACAACAATGATAGTATGATTAAAGTGAAAGTTAATTGTTCGTTTGTACATAGTATATGTAACTGTTAATGTTGTAAAAGGTATTTGCACAACTAATTAACGTTAGCGTTTGTGACACGTCTTGTGCCGTGGGGTTCTTTCAGGACCGACAGACTGAACGCCAGACGGCTTTGCCAGGTTTACAATCTTTTAATTTTACACAAAGTCTTTTCTCTTCCAACTCTTTTCTCTTTCTTTCCTCGCTTTTCAGCTCCTCTTCCTCGCTCGCTCGTCGTCCCCTGTCTCTTGCGGCGTCGCTCCCGGCGCGCCCCGCCTCGCCGCTCGCTCGCCGCCGCCGCCTCTCCACAGCGTTAAAGAGGAGCGCGTCTTTGTAAACACTGAACAGGCACGCCAAACGCGCCTCTCAGAGCAAACGGTGCTTTAGTTTATGAATTTACAACGCAGATACAAATGACACATTCATGTTTTTGTGTAATAATGACAACGTATACGCACGCGGACGATTGACTTGTTGATGGTGATGGCAAGAACGCTGTCGGGGGTTTTCTTTTCAAATGTTCGTTCATAGCCGTTGTGCTGCTATGATAGGCCATTTCCGCTCGACACAGTGTGCATACAACAACATTATTAGGCCGTTTATTGAAATACTCCCACACTTTTGACGACTTTTGGCGTGCTTTTTTCCCCTCGCTCGCATCGTCTGCTTTGCGCTCCGCCATGACAGTAGTGTGACGTAAATATGCGACGCGCCGACGCACAAAAACGGCGTCGACGTATTTACGTAACCGATGACGTCAACTACGTCGACGCGTCGTTTCAGCCTTACAAGACTGTGAGGAGGAAATGCAAATCATTATTTACAGTAGATGATCAAAATTAATACTGTTCTGCGGCTATAATATTTTAGCTGTTGGTGAACTTAAAGGGCTGGTTGAAAAGTTTTAAATTGATTTGATTTGTTGTCTCCTGATGATTTTTGATACAGAACACAAAGACTACATTTTCTTGCGTTTGAAACATTTAAACGCACACTCAGTTATTACTAGCATCTTCCATGAGTGCACCTTCAGCGTACTAAAACAATAGGATGTGGTAGACAGAGACATGATAACAAGAATGTGAAGTAAATGAGTGTTTCCACGGGGAAATATCTATAGTACACTCAAAAACCTTATTTAAATAAGGCAGTCTGCACCAGTTATCAATTGTACACATTCTCTTAGTAGATCACACGCCCACTAATAGTACACACAATTTAATAGTTTGCACACGCTGTTTAGACTTAGACTTAGACAAACTTTATTGATCCACAAAGTTGTTCCACACAGTAGCTCAGTTACAAAGGATGGTATTTATTATTTATTATTTATATAGATATACAGTGTATCATTTAGCACGTGGTATTTGGATCTCAGTAGATATCTCATTGTCTATTATTATGCTGTGGCAATAAATAAAGATATTATTAACTAAGTGGGACGCCCGTTTCCGGGTCAAAGTACCAGTAGAGTGGAAAAACAAGTTATCTCTATATTGAAGCTGTTATCATATATATGTGATTTATGACACCAAAAAACGTCCGAAGTTTGTGAATAAATGGATATGATCAAAAGAGTATCAATTTCACTTAGATTCCTGAGCCATTTTTAGAGATAATATGAAGCCAGTCACGTGATTGCGTGACGTCGATCTAGGAAACACAGAACCCTTCCCCATCAACAACGAAGCTAATCAAGCAGACGTTGTGAGAACTATCAACTATTACTTTGGAAAAATTATGATATTGACCTTATATTTTTGAGCCCGAACACAAAGAGGATGAGCAAAAAGTTTTAGAGAGCCGGCTGCTACCCGGATGCAGCTATATTGTGACACTAGCAGCCGCGGCATTGCTAGTTGCTAAACATACAAACGGACCATAATAAACCATAATAAAACAAACACTTACTGTAATATTTCCACTCTTGTTGGGATGTCGACCAATGGGACAATCACATAATCCTGTTGAGATGAAGATTCAATCACAATCCTCACGAAAAGTTGCTGCAACAAGCCTGTTTGTGTGTGTTTTTCACCACCTCGGGGACATGAAAGTTGACCAGCCATGGCCATTTTTGTCTACTACCAGGTGAGAGATGCATGAATTTCAATCTAAAATGTACTTTTAGCAAGCGTAAGACGAAGCAGAAGCAGCCGCCGGCTCAGTGTGTCAACAACAGCAGCGTTAACTAGCATTAGCTCACTGCTATCAATGCGCCCCCAAAATAGTCCGTCTGCATTGGCGCTTATAAAATAAATATCACTCATATTTGGTTAATTTTCAGGTCACGACATGTAAATGAAATATTGTAGCTGCTTTCTGGATGATTTTAGAGAAGGTATAATGAGCGCAACAGAGGACTCTCGGTCTGTTGACTCAATTGTTATACGATTTCGAATGCATTAAAAAAAGCCAAACGTATGTGTTCTTGTTTTACATAAGGATTGTGAATGATAAACATCACATCTCTTTCCCATTTTTGTGTATTTCCAGCATGACTGATCTGATGACATGGTCAGAATGCTCAAGTGTTACTCCAGTGACATAAAATCTATGGAAATTACAGAAGGTGTTCGGAGCGGAATATTCAAAATGGTCTGACTGAATTTGTGGTATTTTGTGACATTTTGGACAGTATTTTCACATACTTTACAGATTGTAAATACAGCTGGATATGGTTTAATGGATACAATGAAACACAAATAAGCATATATAGTCAACTTGTTTTTCCACTCTACTGGTACTTTAAGGGCTAACAATGCTATCAACTTGCCAAGCAGCTAATCCTGACGCTATATTCAAAGCGACCATCTTAAGGTAACCAACTTTTGGCTGAACAATTTTTAAAGTACTTCATATTCAACTCCTTCCTCATCAATTACACATCTCTACATCGGTGAGATTCTGACAGGAGCGATGTCAAAAGCGTCAAACAGTGTGACGTAGCGTCGGACCATCGGCACGGCACTTCAGGCAAGACTCCTATAAACTATGAGCAGCTGTCCGGCCAAAGTGGAGATAAACTCCTTTGATGCACTTCGACAACAATAACGCAACCTTGGCGAGAGCAATGTGGAATGACAACGCAAACGCGCAATGCTAACACGAAATGTTAACATGTTTTACCATGCCATTGATGTCGTGGACCCCGACTTCAACAAGTTGAAAAACTTATTTGGGTGTCACCATTTAGTGGTCAATTGTACAGAATATGTACTGTACTGTGCAATCTACTAATACAAGTTTCAATCAATCAATCAATCAATCAAACATTACAGCTAATTTATTTATTTATTTATTATTTATTATTTTACTTATTTTTTTGCCTGGTTTTGTATTTGTTTTGTATCATCCCGTGAGGTGTATATTACTTTTGTTTGTTTTTTGTACAGTTTGTACTTCATGAAGTTTTGCACTTGTTGTGTTTTTTTTGTATGTTTTCGTTATATTTGGATGTAATTGTTGGTTTATAAGTAAGACTACGTATTATGTTGAAGGGGGCAGGAAAATATAAGATTTTTCTTCATCCTGCTCCTTCTCAGGCATTGGTGTGTAAATGTATAATTGAATAATTGTGGTATAATTGTCTATCGATCAAAGATGCACATCAATGAAGGAGATAAATAAAAATGAAAAAAAAATGAAAAAATGAAAATAATTATCGTAGCAGCGACTGTCAAAATCACCTAGTTTTTGCAGAACAACGTCTGCCCGTATTTTACTGACACAGAAACCCAGTTTTAAGTCAGAGGGATTACTCAGAATGCGAAGAAGCATTTCCACGTCACTGGCGTATTGTAGTGGCCGAGCGACAACCATAACAATGACACTTGGATTATCCTCCGGTCTACCGGTGACGAGTACTGTAATTTACAGTAAAACACACTCAAAGCTACTATAGTGGATGAAATAAGTGTAAAGATGACTAAAGGGGGGGTATTTAATGTTGGGCTCAAAGAGAGAATAAAATGGTCGTAAACTATTTCTAATGCTCTAACTATGAAAATATTCTTCACAGAATTTTGTTTACCACAGTCATGTCCGGTACCAATAGGAGCGATAAATAAGGGACAGCTGCATACTGCATCATAAAGGCAAAGTAAAAGAGCGTTGTAGAAAGCAAACAAAAATTACAGCCGCCCAACTCCACTAACTCCTCTTTCCTTTGGACCACAGCTAAACAGGCCTCTGTACAGTGACCACCACCTGCAGTATGTCACATGACCCAAGCTTTGTGGTAATGGAACGCTTACACTACTACATGTCGACATAAACGGAGAGATTTTTCATGGAAATGTTACATTGACAAAAGCGGTCAACCACATACTGTGTCGACATTGACTTAGGTGGGCACATTTTTAGCAATAAGAAGAACACGGTGGACCGGGACTTGATGACCTGGTTGACCTTGGCAGGTTGTTGACATAAACGGGGTTGACTAAAAGGGGTTCCAGTGTGTTGTTTCCCACTATCATTAGTGGAAAATATTATTTTCTATTGACTGTTGCAGACTTTGACTGAAGTCATCAGTGGCTGGAAGGGTTTCATAGCTTCCCTTTTCACCCTCTAACACTGACTTCAAATAAGAATGATTTATTCTGATGTGAAGAGAAGTATTTGGTAGGCGATTATTGGAGCCCTGAAAACCCATTGGCTGCCAAAAGCTACATGGATTTAGCTATGCTCCCAAAGTGAGCTGGCTGTCATCTCACAGCAGGGCTGCATAATGAGGGAAGGGCGGTGTGTGTGTGTGTGTGTGTGTGTGTGTGTGTGTGTGTGTGTGTGTGTGTGTGTGTGTGTGTGTGTGTGTGTGTGTGTGTGTGTGTATGTATGTGTGTGTGCGGGTGCGCGAGCATGTGCGTGCGTGTGTGTGTGTGTGTGTGTGTGTGTGTGTGTGTGTGTGTGTGTGTGTGTGTGTGCATGGCGACATGGAGAGACTATAATGGAAGAATCAGACAAGGGGAACAGCAAATCCTTTTGTCACATGGAATGGTTTCTGAGTCCTTGTATTCATTTATTGGTGCTTTCCTGATCACTTCAGTTGTTTGAAAACATTCTATCAGTGGACCTCCCTTAACCATGCGTTACCTAGAAATTAGTACATTAATTCATACTTGCCAACCCTCCCGGATTTTCCGGGAGACTCCCGAAATTCAGCGCCTCTCCCGAAAACCTCCCGGGACAAATTATCTCCCAAAAATTCAGGCGGACTCAGGTCCATGCGGACCTGAGTCCGCTTTCCCACAATATAAACGGCGTGCCTGCCCAATCACGTTATAACTGTAGAATGATCGAGGGCGAGTTCTTGGTTTCTTATGTGGGTTTATTGTTAGGCAGTTTCATTAACGTCCTCCCAGCGCGTTAACAACACACAACAACAGCAGTCACATTTTTGTCTACCGTAAAGCAGTTCGTCTGCCGTAAACAGCAATGTTGTGACACTCTTAAACAGAACAATACTGCCATCTAGTGCATTTGATGAAAGCACTTTTGTGCGTGCCACACAGCAATGCATCATCAGAGAGGGTGTTCAGCATGGTTAGAAAAATAATGACAGAGAATAGAACAAGGATGGACAATTCAACCCTTAACTCAACAAGTATATGTGTCAATAAATGAACACTGAAATTCAAGTATTTATTGTATTTATATATATATATATATACATATATATATATATATGAAATACTTGACTTGGTGAATTCTAGCTGTAAATATACTCATCCCCCCCCCACCCCCCCACCACCACCTCCCGAAATCGGAGGTCTCAAGGTTGGCAAGTATGCATTAATTAAACAAGTTTGAAATTAGTTTGAAATTATTTTTTTAATGGAAATTGTAATATGGTGTTTGCAAAAACAGTACATTCAATTTGCAGTCCAACAGATTTGGTTCCTGTGCTTTAAATCGTAAATAATTAGTTTTTTCATTGGTAACTTAAATAGAAAGTGGTTTGATGTCGCTTACTGCAGGAGAAGAACACTTCTGCAGCTATGAATCCAGCTGAGGGCGCTGTCTTTCAAGTCGATTAACGCAAAAATTTCCAGTATGAAGATTCTTTGACAAGACGTGAAATGCACGTTTCGTAAGTAAATGTATTTTAAAATGTGTTTAGTAATTCTGAGAGGCATATCATAGTGCTAAGAATATCAAAACATTTTATTGTTAGGACTATTTATTAGAGGTGTCCCAATCTGATATTGATGTCAGATATCAGTCCAGTATCAGCAAAAAACAAGTATCGAATGATATCAGTTTGCATCTAAAATCTCCGATATAAGCTCTGATACGAGCAGTCCTGCAGCGTTTTTCTAAAAGTCCTCCAATAATCACACAAGGTGGTTCTTTTCTCGTATTTTAGTCAAGTCATTTACAAAAGGTAAACATGGTAGTCTTTACTGTAGGCTACGAAGAGATGACAGCTACACAACAACTAAGTACACAAGCTAATTGTACATAATGCGTTTCCTTAATTGAACAATATTGCAGTCCAAAACACGACATTTGTCTAAATAAACAAATATCAAATAATTATAGGTACATATTACTTACAAATGCAAAGTCTCCAAGGCAGAAGAGTATTAGAAAGTATCAGGTAACAAACGTCTGCATCAATCAACTTCCTACCTCATGCTCCTAATTTAATGAATTATTAATTATTATATGGTTCAAAATGTAATTCTCTTTAGTGATATGTGGTTAAAGACTGCTAGAAATCGATATAAACCCAGTAAATGAACGCTAGCAAGTGATTGCTAACAGAAGAACGTCATGACAAGGCACTGGCGCTGCAGTGCATTATGGGATATTAGTATTAGTAGTACTAATTGTAATATTAGTAGTAAAAGTATTGCTGGTCTGTTCAGACAATATTATTATCAAGTTATACGATGGAAGTTACGTGTACTACAAATTGTATTTTTAGGAGTGATTAGATGATATTTGGGTAAACAAACGATGCAATGAAGAACGGAAAACCATTTTCTTTGTCATGTAACAAAACTGCTCATTTTTCACTCCGCTGTGCACCATCTCTCCGCCTTCATATTTTCCTCTCTACACTTCCAATTCACCATCTTGTGCTGTCAACAAAAAAAAAGATAAAGGTGGCGTTACCATGGCGGCAGCTGATCACGGAAAGTCGTGTCGGGCAGTGTTTGATGAACACACACTTTTTGTCTGGGGAGTTTGTACAAATGTGAGACAAGTCATCTCCTGTCTCAGATGTTCTGTGACTTCTTTTTTAATTTCCAGGCCTTCATTGTATTTCTATCCTGTTTGTTTAACACCATCTAATATTACTGTAGATTATACAATGTTATCAATTACATTTTGAATCTCTTATTTTCCAATGTATTCAATGATTTGTATTTGTTCAAATATAATTACTAATTATATTACTAATTTATCTCACTTTATTAGTATTTATGATTTTTTACTTATTCTTATTATATCTATGAGTTTTTTACTTATCCATGTTTATTTGTGTCTTTTTTTTTAAATAAAGTTTTAATTACTCTTATTTACTTCTTATTTACTTCCATTTTTTATTTTCTATTTTTTTTTTTTTTTTTTTAAACGTAATATTCTGTTGATATTTAACTCAGTTACTTTTCCAAACTATCATCTTGGTAATGGTAAATGTATGAGTTTATTTTGACCATGCATACAGTACATGTCAGGTACAGTGTGGTACATCACATATTTACAGTTACTCATTACAACAGGTCCGAAAAGGAATAAGAAAAAGCAGAGAGTATTTTAATCCTACCCCCCACACCCCTGCTCCCTTTCCTTTTATTGTAATTTATTGAATGTGTTTTTCCCTGATTCTTATTGTGTGAATGTATTATTATTATTATTATCCATATTTTGGCGCAATCTACCTTCCACATTTTTCATTCGATAATATAAATTCATGACATACTTAAATAAATCATGAATTAATTTATTTAATAATTAATTATTTTTTACATTAAATAAAAAAATGACACATTTAATAACCCATGTACGTATTCAGTTGCCATAATAAGTAATGACATTTAAGTAGTTATTTACAGCTGTATTTAATTATTGATTGCTTTACAACATATAAGATCTATGTTAAAAAGGTAATATCACACATGAACATGTGCTGTATGGTTCTGTGATTTGATTTTTGAAGGTCTTTTTTTTCATCATGTTTTTTATTTTTTTATTTTGTTCAATTATTGTTTATTTTTGCAAGCTATTTCACAAACCAAGCTCAGGAGAACATAATTTTACTGAATATATAAAACAATACAAACAAACACTACTTGAATAGTGATGTTTACTTTTTAAACTTGAATAATTCTAATGGAAGTCTTGTGTTTTATTAGATATGTTGTTTATATGTTTTGTACAACAATGTGCTGCTAATTATTTGCAATATAATGGTGCATTTTGTTACATCACTAAATAGCTTTTTAAAATAACCTAATAAAGTATTGTCATTATTACTTTAACTAGACAAACTTTATTTTCTTTGTAGACACATTAAAATATGATGCAAATCAATGCTAAAAAAACGTTTTGGTAATAACTCGGACCACGCCTGGTCCAGAGCTGGTCTGAATGTAATATTTGGGTAACGCATATGTGACCTTGTTTTCCGCTGCTTTGGACCAGATTTGGCCCAAAGCTGTTCCAGATCTGTCAGATGAGTTTGTATCAGACCAATCCCGAGGTGCAAAAAGACACTGGCCCAGATGAGTAAAACGGATCCGCGCCGGATTTTTTTAGTTCAGGACCATATCTGGTCCAGTTATATTTTGCTATCTGGGACAGCTCTTCAACATTCAAACCATTTCAACATTCATTATACATTCCATTAGTTTGTCAGTTCAGCGTCAACTTTTCAACATTCAAACTATTTCAACATTCTAACGATTCTTACATTCATACTACATTCCATCAGCATTTCAGTTCAACTTCAGCATTAGAGCATTTACACGCAATTCCTTCAAGTATTGCCTCATCTAGTTTTATTGTTTGCTTTTATTGTCCTTCATAGATAGATAGATAGTACTTTATTGATTCCTTCAAGAGAGTTCCCTCAGGAAAATTAAAATTCCAGCAGCAGTGTACAGAATTGAGATCAAATTTAAAAAGTAAAAAGTAATTAATGGGGGTATAAATGGAAATAAAATAGAAAATACAACAATTAGAATAAAAATAAAAAGCAACAATAAGAATAAAGATATAACGGTAAAAATAAGAATATAACAAGATAAACTATGCAGTAGTGATCATGTTGTGAAAATGTACTGTATTCATGGTAAATCGGTAGAATTGAATATGCTCTGCTTCTACCTATTCCATTTCCAGCATGTTGCGTTGTGCAAAATGGTCCGTAATGCATATTAACATTATATTGTAACATAATGTAATGTAACTACCTGGTCTCTATAGAATGAGACTGAAGGATGGGACTCAATTACTTGGCAGTTCGATGGGCTTCAATTAATCATTCAGCTAAATGCGCAACATACTATTGTGTGTAATTTTAGAATGTGAGCGGGAAAACAATCTGACATCATCACCCATTTCCCAGCGTGCGTGGTTTCCCTCCTCTAGAATGGCAAAAGGGTCACATGGCATGCCTAGATGTATTGGATGTGTGCAAAGCTAATGGTGTTTTCTTCAGAAGACATTCATCAACCTCATCCTTTTAAGGAAAGCCTGACTATCTTTATTCATGTTATTTTATTTCGGTCTCCACTGTGTCGTCACAACTTGCAGAGTTGTAACGGCCCATATTCAATGTGACTTCTAGAGAGTGCCGCATGAATAAACAAGAGGTCACTCTACCCTTTATTGACGTCTAAAAGGGTCAAGGAAACAAATAGGCCGCTGGTCCGATTGGCACATGGTATAGACAATACGTAATATAATTAAGTGCTTTGTTGTTCCTTGTCTCTGCAAAGCTTTTATGTTGATTCAGCGACTAAATAAATTTGTGCACTGCAATAAAAAGTGACTTTTGAAGATCACGTTGACTTTGTTAGCCGCAATAAGTCAACTCCTGAGAATTAAAAATATTTTTTGTTTAAGATGGGGAAAAATTAACAAACAAAAGATATCACATTTTAGATACATTTTACAGTGTAATCCGTTTAAAAGGGGCCATATTATGCAAAACCAACTTTTCTTACTCATTGGTTCCTGCTTTTGTGTACTTGGGATCTGCATACGTTCCGAAATTTTGAACTCAAACCATGGAGGCATGACTGAGATATTTATGAAACCATTTTGTCTTCCTTCATACTTCCTCCAAACAAGCTATTTGGAATATACCCCATTTGTGACATCAGCTGATTATAGTTAAATTTTACCCAAAGGTTTTTGCAGTAGTTCATCGGCCATTTTAGTCCAGGCGTGTCAAACTCATTTTCAGTTAGGGCCACATCTCAGAAATGGCTGCCCCCAGAGGGCCGCTTGTAACAGTGAATAACATATGAATATAAATGTATAAGGATTCATATTATTGCCTATGCCTATCAGGGGGGGTCCCCACATCTGTGGTCCCCTTTGAGGTTTCTCATTGTGCCCATTGGGTTGAGTTTTTTCTTGCCCTGATGTGGGATCTGAGCCGAGGATGTGGTTGTGGCTTGTGCAGCCCTTTGAGACACTCGTGATTAAGAATATAAATAAACTTTAATTGGTTGATTGATTGATTTGTTTTTTATTTATTTTTCTAATGTACGCTGTAAAAATAGCAAAACAAAAAACAATTGAGATTTTACTGTAAAAAAACTGCCAGCTAAGTCGCTTAAAAATGTTACCATGAAATGTGTGGTGGTTTTTACGGCAAATGGAATTGAAAAACATTACCACTGTTTGTTACGGTAAAATTCATGCAACTGAGCTGCCAGTTTTTACCCGTAAAATTTACGGCGGTTTTTTTGTGTGTGTAACTGTCAATGAAAAAACGGTACGAAAGTTGTTTTTACGGTAAAAACCTGGCAGCTCAGTCACCAGAATTTTAATGTAAAATCTATTGTCATTTTTACAGTGTACAATTCGATAGATAACTTTCTTTGAACTCTTAAGTCAAGCACATAGTGTCACGATCGGCTTTCGCCAGGGGAGGACCCCAACGCAGAGAAGAAATATTAAGAATAATAACAAAAAGCGACCTCAACAAGGAGTAAGGAAACATAAATTAAGCATGTATACAAAACGTGGAGAAACTGAAAATGCACACAAAAGGTGTGGAGAGGAAAGAGTTAACGCTACACGGCAGCGCCGGAGCAGAGCCACAGGGACGACAAGTGTGATTGGCGCTAAATCAGAGGAGATAAACGCGACTGGAAGGGTGAACCATCAGGAATCTACTGATGCCGAGTGAATGAACTAGAGAGCTTAAGTCGTCGGGAAGAAATGGGTATCAGGTGTGCGTCCAAGTGGCTTGGCCTGTCAGTTAGCGCGTCCTTTTCAAACATGCTCAATAAAACCCAAAATAGAGCTCCTAAAACCGTGATGAGTGTTGATAAATCACATTGTTCATGCTGTATTATATATTTGCATTTTCTCCTCCAAATATTTATGGGTGTTTTGATGATCGGGATATATTTTGCGGGCAGGGGTTAGTGCGTGTGCCTCACAATACGAAGGTCCTGGGTTCAATCCTGTGATCGGGATCTTTCGGTGTGGAGTTTGCATGTTCTCCCCGTGACTGCGTGGGTTCACTCCGGGAACTTTAGCTTCCTCCCACTTCCAAAGACATGCACCTGGGGATAGGTTGATTGGCAACACTAAATGGTCCCTAGTGTGTGAATGTGAGTGTGACTGTTGCCTGTCTGTCTGTGTTGGCCCTGTGATGAGGTGGCGACTTGTCCAGGGTGTACCCCGCCTTCTGCCCGAATGCAGCTGAGATAGGCCCCAGCACCCACCGCGACCCCGAAAGGGACAAGCGGTAGAAAATGGATGGATGGATGTGATATATTTTGCATATTAATGAAGACAGAGACGCAAAATGGATTGCACACATTATTCTGTTTACTTAATAGACGCAATCCACTTTGCACATGTTTAGTCAATCAGCTTTGCGTGTGTTATCAAGTTTGCACGTTTTGTAGTGCACGCAAACCTTTACTAAATCAGGCCTGGGTGTTTGTTTCCCCGCCAAGGGCCTGAGTAACCGGATGTGACATTATGTGCAACAAAGGTCAGGAAATATAGTACTTTTAGATTTTACGTAATTGGGTACTCGATAGTTGCTAGGGAATTCAGTCAGTACATATAGAAGTAACAAATTCGGTACCTATCTCCGTTCTCCACATGAACAGTTTTTAATAGAAATGACTCCTATAGATCACACACCTGGTCACACACCATGTATGTCATAGTAAACTTACAGGGTACTTTTTAGCAAAAAGAAAGACAGTGCAACTTGACTTGATGAGTTAGTCAACTAAACGAGTGAATAACCATCTTCATTTTTTTTTAGCTCCAATAATTATTCGACTTATTATAATAACAAACATTAAATGTCATCCATCCAGTAACGTGCAGTCAAGGGAGCAACTAAATTAACTAGAAAAGCACTCGGAGAGCGCAGACCTCCACCACTGACCCTAACTTCTAATAGTAAAGAATCCTTAAAAAATGAATCAAGATGGTGATCTGGATCAACCCCAAAATCTATTCACAAGTTTCTTTCCCGT
The DNA here is from genome assembly GCF_033978685.3 of Nerophis lumbriciformis. Classification (NCBI taxonomy): domain Eukaryota; kingdom Metazoa; phylum Chordata; class Actinopteri; order Syngnathiformes; family Syngnathidae; genus Nerophis; species Nerophis lumbriciformis. Next base: position 35,697,530 of record NC_084552.2, read on the forward strand.
TTCTTACATTTCCTAAAAATTTATTTAATATCTGCCCATAACTTTTTCAGCTATGTTGCTAACTAACTTACATGTCCATGCGTGTTTGTTTTCATCTGTCGCTTCAAACATGCTCCGAGAAGGTTCACTCTTTGCGTTGGTATCATGGGCCGTTTGTTCTATAGCGGAATGAAAAAAACAGAGTAAACCATCTTGTGAGTCATCCATTCGCTTTGTCTCTGTGGGAGGAGGCGGGGCCGCTAGCATGCGCACACAGACAGATATGTTGCCTCATAATGACCACGTTTTCACTGCAGGCCACTGTGGCTCAAATTTGATTTTTTTCTAGCTGACTGTTTACACTGCAAGTAAAATGTGATTTAAAATAAAAAAAATAAAGGAAGTTGACAGGGAAGAAGTTGCTCCTGTTACAAAATAAAATAAGTTGCCAAGTTTTTTACGTGAAAATAAATATAGTAATATAATGTATAAATGGATGTACATAGTGTAATATATTTAAGAGGGTTATAATCTTTAAATGGCTGTTAAGTAGAGGAGACACGGACATCAGCGTGGATCTACCTGAGCTTAGTTTTTAACTGACATAAGTAAATGGGCCACAGCGTCATTTACTGTCCTTCAATAATTACTATTTTTTAGGAATCAAAATACATATTCATATTTACATATAGCCTATTATTTGCGCACAAGTGATGCACCGAAAATGTGGTTGTCTTAAATAGACTTTGCTCATCGAAACCGGATGTTGTGATGAAATATCCACTTCCGCTGGCGACTGCGTCTTTCCCGGCGCACACGATTGACGTAGCTCGCCCAAAGCTGACGAAAAAGTCACATAAAGGGTCACATTCAGGTTGGATTGCGGAAACTGAAGTCACATTTGAAAAGATCAGATTTCAATCGCATTCGGACTACCTCCTGATGTGGCCTGAATGTGATGCAAAAAGATCAGATTAGAAGCACTTTGGAGTGTTTAGACTGGCAAAAAAAATCTGATCTGTGTCGCTTGAGGGCAAAAATATCCGATTTGGTGTGCAGTGTAAATGAGGCCATCGTGAACGTAAGGTAGTGAAGTAGAAATGATACGAATCACACCCAAAATCTGATCACCTGTTCCCTATCCCATTTCTGACATTTCCTGCAAGTTTCATCAAAATCCACAAATAACCTTTTGAGTTAGCTAGCTAACTAACAAACTAACTAACTAACTACCTAACTATAACAGACAAGCAATCACTGGCAATTACATATTCTCCTTGTGGAGGTAATAATGATAAGATAAAATAAATATATATTTCCATGGATCTGTGTTATAAACGTAACTTTCCAATCATTTTTAATATTCTCTTAAAGGGGCCCTATTATGCAAAGTCAACTTTTTTGACCTGTCCGTGCCTGTATCCCAATTAGTGTCTCTCTTTGTCCACCCAGGTGCTTCCCATCTAGTGTCTGTCTATGTCCACCCAGGTGCTTCCCATCTAGTGTCTGTCTAAGTCCACCCAGGTGCTTCCCATCTAGTGTCTGTCTATGTCCACCCAGGTGCTTCCCATCACTGCTCATTACCTGCCTCATATATACGCCCCTGTCTCTCAGTTTTGTTGTGAGTTTGTTGCCATTCATGCCAAAACATAGCGGTCCATGTATGTACTCTTCCCTTTTTGTTGCTGAACACTAACTGAGCTTTGACCTAACCTTTGACCTAGCCGTTTGCCTCACCCCCTTGTTACCTCTGCTTTTGTTTGGACTGCCTTCATTTGTATGGAACCTTGTTTGGAATAAACCCACCTGTGTCTGTTCTGCCAGTGCTCTGTGGCCTTGTGGTTAGAGTGTCCGCCCTGAGACTGGAAGGTCGTGAGTTCAAACCCTAGCCAAGTCATACCAAAGACTTAAAAAATGGGACCCATTGCCTCCCTGCTTGGAACTCAGCATCAAGGGTTGGAATTGGGGGTTTGATTCCTGAGCGCGGCACACGCTGCTGCTCACTGCTCCCCTCACCTGAACATGGTGAACATGGGGATGTGTCTAATGCAGAGGACAAATTTCACCACACCCAGTGTGTGTGTGATGGTCGTTGGGACTTTAACTTTAACAACTCGCCATTGAGTCCTCCTTCCACCAGCAAACCTTGACAGCCAGTAATTTGCGGTCACTAGTGTCATAATTGCCCTCCAAAAATATGGACAGATATTTCTTTACACACAGACAAATCATAATACAGACAGGTAACTTAAAACACACACGCGCGGATCTGATTACACACACCGATTGTTATACAGAACCATCAGTACACAGACATATGAATTGGATTAGCACACACTGATTGAGATACGCCTTAGCAAATAATTTTGTTACAATATTACTTCTATACGTTTGCTTGTTTAGTGTGCGTGAAGAGGCGAGAGTTGTGGCAGAACAACTCCAGGCTGCTTCGCAATGACAACGCACCTGCTCACAATACCCTGAGCATCCGACATTCCTACTCACCCAACATGGCACTGTGTCACTTCATTCCTTTTTACAAATATCAAGTAAATACTTATGTCGACATGAGTCATCCAATCCAAGAGATGTCGACTTAAACGAGTTCCACCGTACACAAAACAGTTGAACAATGTTTTAACTGGGGGAAAGCAAAGTCCGTTTTCTGCCATCTCTAAATTAGTCATGGGCTCTGTGTGTTTGGGCATAGAATATTATCATTCCTTCTAAAAAAGCAAAAAAAAAACGCACTTTTGCACAATGTCAAGCTGCAGGAAAACCTGTGTTTTTTTATGCACTTTCTTTGTCTGTCTGGTAAAATATTTCCGAGGCTAAAAGATAAATTGTGTATACTGAGAGAGTTTTGTTGTTACACTCAAGTGAACATCAAACTTGCAGTTTAATTGCTTTTGGAATATCTCATGATAGGCGTTGTGGAAATAACGAACATTGATGGAAGCCGTTTATCTAGTCTTGCAGCTGGTTGGATGAGGTTACGAACACAGACATACTGTTTGATATTTACTGATACTGACATTTTTTTGTGCAGTCCTCCCTTAGTTTCATTTTACATAATGCAGAAAGTCTGTTCACTGGTGTTTAATAAATAATGTGCACAAAAATATTGGATATATTTTGTTGAGAAGTTTGGTCCTGATTTTGACATTTCATACCCAGCACTACAATTACAGTTAGACCCAGAATCATTTCAACAGGAACAGAGTTCTATGGTTTGTCACAAACATGTTGTCTATTCAAAACATTGTCCTTCAAGGGTCCATATCGGATCACATTTTATTTACTATCTGTATCAATGTCTTGTGTCATAATGTAACTGTCAACCAAATTTCCTTTTTTATGTGGATGATAGTGTTTGGTATTGTTCTGCTTCATCTAAAGCAAGTGCCACAAAACGTCTGCAATCTGCTTACAGTATTATTCAGAGAATTTTTTTATCAGTTCAGACTTGTTCAATTCTGTGCTTTTCAAAGTCAAGAAAGACAGAGGATGTCTGTCAGATTGTTACACTAAATAAGAAAATGATTGAACGATTTCTATCTACAAATAGCTGGGATTTTATTAGGAAGAAAACTTGTCCTTTAAACACCATGTTGAGTGTCTTACAAAGGAACTTTTTGGTGAAACTGGTTTTCTTTTACAGAAACAGGCTTATACAGGCAACATTTTTATCCGTACTGGACTATGGTGGAATTTGCACATGAACAAATTCGGTGCCATTTATAACTAGAATTAAGGAATATTTAAGTATGCACTTGTCCTCTGTCTAAATATTGAGAGAAAAGCATAAAGATGCACATTTCGGTAAAATTATAGTTCCAATATTTAACGCTTACCTTGACTTTTGCTTTATCCTTTATTTCAATCACAACAATTAAAAATACTCTCTATCTATATTTTAACAAGGTAAATAAACAAAGAAAATAACATGGTGTGTGTCCGAAAAGGAGCAGGGAGAATCAAAAACTTCTAATGTCTGAGTCCTGCCCCATTACTCAGACATAATAATCTAATTCTTTATCAACAACAAAATACCTAATTACCTTATTTAACAAAAAACATCTATTAAATATTCTAGTATACATTCAATTATAGCACATAGTATATTGCAGAGGTGGGACCAAGTCATTGTTTTGCAAGTCACAAGTCTTTGCCCTCAAGTCGAGTCTAAAGTCTTCAAATTCATGACTCGAGTCTGACTCGAGTCCAAGTCATGTGACTCGAGTCCACACCTCTGGTATATTGAGTATATAATTACAGAATACATATGATATTACATCCATAACCCCAACTCTAGCTCCGAGTCCTAAGCATGAACCTAACCCTACCTTAACTCCTAAGGCTTAAAGTAACAACAATTCACTAAAACTCAACATTAGCCAAGCAATTAATCCTATTTTGGTCTCCTGTTTCATCGAATTTCCTAACAGGCTCCATTCTTGACCATTCTAAATCCGCATGTTTGCTTGGCTTGCGTGTTCTTTTTCTATTTAGTTTTAATCCAAACAATTGTTTGAAGTACATCTAAGTATATCCGACTGCATCTCTATTACCATGTCAACAAGGAGCAAAGAAAGAAGTGTTTGTCTCACTTGTTAATAGCTTGCCTCTCTCTCTGGAGGCAATTTAAATTGAAGCAAGTTAATTAAACGTGTCTGTGTTTACATTCTCTCTCAAGAGTTAATGATTTATCTTGATTTTGTTACGCAGCTAAGCCAGTCTATCTTTTCATTGGTCTAAATAAACCGAAATGTCAAGTAATACATGTAGTTGGTGAATTGTTTTTCCCTTTTCCCTTTTGCTGCAGTTTATCGCCTTCGCCTCCTTGTTCTTCATCTTGGTGTCCATCACCACCTTTTGCTTGGAGACCCATGAGGCTTTCAACACCATCATCAACAAGACAGACAGTATGCGGAACAGCAGCCTGCCGGACATCGGACCGCAGTATGAGATTGAAACTGACCCCGCCCTTACATATGTGGAAGGTGTTTGCGTTTTATGGTTTACCATTGAGTTCCTGGTTCGTGTGACCTTCTGTCCGGTCAAGTTGGAATTTATCAAGAGCGTGCTCAACATCATCGACTTTGTGGCTATTCTTCCTTTCTACTTGGAAGTAGGCCTGAGTGGCCTTTCTTCAAAAGCTGCCAAGGATGTGTTGGGATTTCTCAGGGTGGTGCGTTTTGTTCGTATTTTGCGCATTTTCAAACTTACCCGTCACTTTGTGGGCCTTCGGGTTTTGGGCCACACATTAAGGGCCAGTACCAATGAATTCTTGCTGCTAATCATCTTCCTGGCGTTGGGAGTGTTAATTTTTGCCACCATGATCTATTATGCTGAACGCATTGGCGCCAAGCCCAATGATCCCACGGCCAGCCTCCACACCAAGTTCAAGAACATCCCCATCGGCTTCTGGTGGGCTGTGGTAACCATGACCACCCTGGGCTATGGTGACATGTATCCAGAGACGTGGTCTGGTATGGTCGTGGGTGCGTTGTGTGCTTTGGCTGGAGTGCTTACAATAGCCATGCCTGTGCCTGTCATCGTCAATAACTTTGGGATGTACTACTCCCTGGCCATGGCCAAGCAAAAGCTGCCCAAGAAGAGGAAGAAACATATTCCCCAGATAGTACAGGGAGGGTCCCCTGCCTACTGCAAAGCTGATCTCACCACCACCTGCAACAGCACTCAAGGTGACCTGTGCCACATCAAAGGGAGCAGGGTATTTGAACGCAATCGCTCAGGTAAAACTAAGAGAAACACTTCTTGTTGTAAACATTTTTTTTTTATTGTACAGCAAAAATAAACCCAAAGGCACTTCTTACCAAGTGACGGATTTTCCTCTTGACTATACTACTTTTTTGCTCCAGGATTCACTCCGTTTCTATGCTAATGTATTCTTACACTTCCGTTTACCGTGGAACCTGTCTAAGTTGACATCCACTGGACTACTGGACTTACAGTACTTAGGATAAGGATAATCGGTAATAAAGGATTTTTTATTCCAATGGCAGTTTGTTGACATTGTTTTCCTCCATTTGTGCACATTTTTTAGTTAGATTTTTCTTTTTTCATATGATATTTTATACTATTTGCTAAAACAGCTGCTGCAGTTATTTTGTTGTATATCTTTACCCCAATGGCAGCAAAGCTTACGATAAAGTGCAAATCCTACTGACAATTTAAAGAAGTCAAAAATAAATGGGTGCATTTTGTTAGCTGTTGTAAACTTGTGGAAGAATCCAGCTTTTATTTTAAAGTTTACTTTGCATTAAGCCCTTAAATAATAGCGATGCTAAGTGCCAAGTGGCGACAACTGTTGCTCATAGCTCTGCCCTGCACCAGAATTTTGGAAGTCTAAACACATGGAGACTCAAACAGGAAGTCAACAAAATCAAAACAAAAGCACAGAACAGTACTATAAAGCAGGGTATCCTCTTTCCCAGTTAAATTAGAGTTTGAGGATTTATTCCGGATTCGCAGTACTACAAATTTGGTTAACTTTTTACCAGGATACGATGCCACGATAACATATACACTTGGAGCTTACTTGCTTGAGATTAAGGCTATGTTTGCGGGTAACTGGTCAAAGCCAATAATGGTACAACCCAGTGACCATTAAGAAATTAGAGCCTGTAAAAAATCTGCCTACTAACCAATCAGTTGTCTCTTAAGAATGACGTTACCCTTCATTGACCGTGGAGTCTCAATGCACCGAGATTGCCGCACACAGTTGGAATTTTCTGGGATCAGGCAAAAACATTTTGATTTTCTCCATGATTTTCATGAGGAATGCTTTAGATTGTTGTCGGAGAGACGGACTGACTGACTGTCGTATGTTTACAAAGGCGGTACAAACAGTGCTCATAAAAAAGACAGCTACTTGTCTACATTTCCAAGAATTTGATTTTATGACGCATACCAACATCTGTTCTGTTTTTCCTGTAAATAAAAGTCTAATTAATTTCAGACAACCAATAATCTGTTGCCTCATTTCTGTCAGGGTCCCCTCCTCTCTGTTTTATTCCCTCTTTAGCTCTGTAGGCTACATCAATGTCCATGTTAATCCAATGTGTTGTAAATGTAATGACGATAACTACCACAGAGATACTTAAAGCATCATAAGATGACTCAAAAGAAAATTAAAACTGCAAGCAGCGTTTAGAGGGCTTTTGCCCCCCCTTGTTCCGCAAGGTTCACACGAGTCAGCGGGCATGCTGGATGCCCGACCCGGACACTGATATCATTAGAAGGAAAACGGACAAGTTTGGATGAGTCTCTGATCATCTGAGGTGAAGTAATGACAGTTGGATGGTTTATAGCAATGCCCCGCCCACCTACGTGTTATCAATCATCATGCTTAATATCGTCAGTCTGTCTCATACACACCAAATATAATCAATGTCTGACTTTGTCGAGTTATTCAGGTTTCGTGTCGCTTCAAGAGTGTCAAAGGCTGCGCTCACATCCTAAGGTGTAGGCTAAATTGGTTCGAAATTCAGCATTGCCCATCTGTCTACTATCTGTCATTTTTATGTGGGCTCATGTTGGTCAAAGTCCCAAAGACTAGTTTGTCATGGTTTTCCGCTAAAATGGTCTCACTTTAATTAAAATGGACGACTTCCTGTTAGTTTTAAAACATGGCTTCTTGAGACTTTTTTGTGCGCCCTGCCATGATAGATGTGTCCACCTAATTTTGTGACGGTCTGTGCAACAGGTACTGGGTCTTTATAGGGGGCGCTAGTCAGTCAATTCTCAGCTCTTGCTGCTCCTGGCCTAATTATGCACAAATGGAGGAAAGCTATGTCAATGAACTGCTGTAGGTTCAAAAATCCTTAATTATTGCCCATTCTCCTTATGCATCTTGTCAAACTCATGGGTAAATGTCCAAGCAATGACTCGTTTCGATTTTAATTTTGATGATGTCGATAACTGATATAAACAGGTTCCACTGGTTCCTTTGACTGTCAGGCTTCTTACTTTTAACTTTGTGGTAAAGAAGCTTTGCTATTGATACATAATGACATAATTAACCACTTGGAATATAAAAATACATTTGAAAATGTGCAGTATACATCAGTGGTTCTCAAACTTTTTTCACCAAGTACCACCTCAGAAAAAACTTGGCTCTCCATGTACCACCTTAATGACCAACATTAAAATACAGCAACATAGTATGGCTAAGTATTCATTAAAAACAAGGCAGAGGTTTTATTTAACCAGTATATTTTTGGCAAGTGTTACATTACACACAGTTTGAACAGTAACACTGTGTTTGAATATAGCAAAATTAAACACTAGATGGAGCCCGCGTGCCACTAGTGGTATACGTACCACAGTTTGAGAATCACTAGTATACATGATTATATCTTTCAAGTTGGTGTTGGATTCAACTTTTGCACAGAGCTAAGACTGGGTGAATTTAAAAAATATATATATTTAAATGTTCGAGGTGTGCATCACATGATCATTGTTACAGTTGTGTCGGCGGACTGCAGCAGCGGCAGTGACCTGACCACGACTCCAGAGGAGACGGTCCCCATGCGTAGGTCCAGCACACGGGAGCAGGACCGCCGGAGTGGTGGGACGTGTTTTCTACTTGCTGCTAGTGACTATAACTGCCCTGCAGATGGAGGCATAGGAAAAACAGGTACTGTATATAGAGATTAATAACATATTACTACTATTGCTTACTCAAACTATTTTCTCTTTAAGTTCTTTATCTCAATGCACGTTGGTCCTATTTGGGTGGGGTCTAAATGAAAATGATGTTGCGTACACAGAATAAGAAACCATAGTTCTGGTTTGCTTGTACAGGAGAATTCACAAAGATTTAAGGAACTTTAATGTCATACTACAGTGGCACACATGAGACACATTAGATGGCACAACATTTAGATATGAGTATGAGTAGATATGAAGTAGATATGAACTTTCTTTGCTTCTATGTGGATTTTGTGCAACCTTTAGTTCAAAAGACAGTCGGAAGTTTACATACATTAAAGGAATAAATTATATATTTGAAAAATTCTTCTAGTAGAGTGGATTAATGATGCAACATACATCTTCAATGATTTTTAAAAACAAGGATTTAGTGCCGAAAGGTTATTTGACACCACATAACAGAGTAAATATTTTCATTTGAAAATAACACTGGTTACGCATATGTTTAAATACCGGTACCTGGTTATATGTTCTATCAAAAAGCTTCTGGAGTTATTCTGGAACTCTGTCCAGATGTTTCACCACTCTTCTTGGTAGAATTTATAAAGTTGATTTAAATTGGTTGGTTTTCTGGGCATAGCATTGCAAGTGCATGTAGTGCTCAAATGTTTTATAAGATTTACAGAGGCCATTCTTGAAAATTTGTATCCTGCTATGTCCTTTTTCGATGGCCTGGTCGATCGTCTTCGGCTTGGGGCGGCGTCGTGTAAATTTTGTTGTCTTCTCCAAAACGGCAACATTTCGTAATGGCTAACTGAATGCTTGTGTGAGTGTGTTTGATTTAATTTGAACAATTTAATTGGTCTGATGATATGAGGCTGAATTTATTGGCGGAATGTGAAGCTCGTGAACCCGAGAAAATCCATAAATTAGCTACAGTAACAGTAAAAGTAATGGTTTATAGTTCGGAAATTGTGGTAATCTTTTAATGCTGCCAAAGAGACAATACCAGATGCGGTCAATAATGATCACTAACAAAAACTTATTGGGCTTGATCCTCTTTAAATTACTGACAAAGAATACATTTAGAATTGTGCAACTAATTCTTTATCATAAAAATCAATGAAGATGTAAGTTGCATTATCATCTCACCCCGAAAAAAAGAATGGATGAAATAAATAAAAAAATAAGACAATGAAGCCCACTATGCGTAAACTTCTGACTGTAACACAGCACAACTCACAAAAAAGTTGTGTTAACCTAAACCTGCTCAGTATCATACAGAGAGTTATAAAAAGTATTTTTATTCATGCTCTGAAATATTTTGGAGCCTTATTTCCAAGAAAGTTTTGCACAAATTCCACAAGTTTTTAGTAGGTTTTTTTTTACCTTTCCTCCGTCTGAACTCACAATGGGCCTCACTGGTCGTTAGGGAAATAAGATGGGCATGCACTCACAATACACTACAGTATATGGCTGTGTCTCAAACTGTATACTTCCATCAGCACACTTTTATTGGTATAGGTTGTATTCACCTGATGTCATATAAAGCTAATTAACTATGCGAGACTCGAAGTGGTGGTCAAAGCGTGTTTCAAAGCGTTCTGAGCGGCAATTTGCATTTCTCGAAAAAAAATGCCCGCTGCTTGTGTTGTTTCAGGCTGTTGGAACCGTTCGAATCATGAAAAGGTTAAGTTTCTTCAGATATTCTCAAAAGGTAATCAAGAAGGGGCAAACAGTTTCAAGATTTTACAAAACGACGACAAGAAAAGTGGCTCTCCAATATAGCACTCCAGTCCAAGGGAGCAAAGTTGAAGAATGGACGAGTTTGCAGTGATCACTTTGTTAAAGGTTTGTTTGATATACTTTTAACATTTAGTATTTCCTATAAAGTATTATCTTGATAATATTTGTATTTTATCTTTTTTCGGAGTAAGTGTTTTGTCAATTAAAAGAAAGCAAACGTGAGCAAAACCTAAAAGAGTTAACCAAAAGTAGCTATCATAAATGATGCTTTCAGCACATACATAACATTGAGATATGTAGTCATATTTTGATAAAGACAGGGGAAATCATGCGTACTCATAACGCATGCAACAACAACATGGCAACTTGACCGAAACTTATCCAACCATGCAGTTACAGTGAGCTGTGATCACTTCTCCATCTTCTTTCACAACCAGCCAGGTATTCAGTGGTGTCTCTGATTATCTTTATGAGTAGTTAACATAATGGGAAAATTAAAAACCGTGAATCAAGGCTAACAAGTGCTACTCGCTGTTTGTTTACAAGGATGCGTCCCCACAAGACACCATGTTAAATCATGAAATGCAACCTTACCCGAGCAAAAACGATGCATATTTATCCGGGAGAGTCTCGATACCAATTTCCTTGACCCAGCCACACACAAAGAAGTTGTAGACCTCTGTGCTTTTCCAAGCACTCATGTGTTTTGTCATGTAGAATTAATGTCTGCCGCACCAGATAGTTCGACCGACGGATAATACTTGGGATCACTTGAAAAATAGTTTTTTAAACGTGTAGGGTTTCCATTGCATAGTAAAAAAAAAAAAAGGTCTCGTATATGCTTCTACTGGTAAGATCTAGGCCCTTTGTGTACTCAGATAGTTCACATACGTGTACAGCTCCACTAATGGACATTGGAGTGTTACTTTCAAAGGCAAAATTAAAGTATTCCTAGAAACATAATTTTATATGGGACTTTATTGTATTATATGTATAGTACATGTTCCAAAAAGAAAAAAAGCATAAAACACAGTATATTTAAATATACTAAATGTAAAAAAGGGCATAAATATTCAAAATAAGATTATTAAATGAAATCTAGTTTGGTTACGCCATCATGAGCGCAACACAAGGTTGTAAAAATTTCAACTACAATTCTAAATAAGATGTCAAAAGCAAACTGAAATCAAATACACACAGCTTAAAGATTGATCAATACCTATTTAAATTTAGTAATACATAAATATGACGATTTATCAAAATATAAAAGAAATATACCTGAACAGAACGCTCATGATGGTTACACCAAAAAGTAACGCTATGAATCGCCTTTTTCCAAGTTTTTGGGGGCATTTTTATGCTATTTCCAAGCATCTCCTTTTTATTATTGTTGATTTTAACTAACTAATGCATATTATTTATGCATGCTCTAGTAAACAAAAAAAAAGTCATATTTATTTTTGACTGTTACATTTTGAAGTACATTTGTACAGGTGGGTGCGAATGTACCCATTACCAGAGCTGTACGCATACTGTTTCCTCCATGGTAGCCATGTTGGTTTGGTGGATCACCACTTTGTTCACCCGAAGTAAACAGGTAAAAAGTCATGTGACTGAATACAACCTATACTGTGTATGCGGTGTACTCTCCTAATTGTGCCTGTTTTGACAGTGTAGCACTGTCCCAAATCCATACTTTTATTGCGCCCTTACCGAAAATGACAATTCTTCTTCTATTCACTACTTTCCTCTGCTACTGATTACTCCTAAGCTCCTCAGCTGCCATGATTTCAATTTAGCCCTTCCCCTGCTGCTATGTTACCAAGATGAAGACTATTGAGGATAATAAGTATACAGTACATCACTGTGCACTCACCATTGTGATCAGGGTACTGACAGTGCACTGCATTTTGCCTCACTTTTAAGTGAGAATGCACTTTAAAAGGCTAAGTGCAAGTATGGAAGTGTGCCAATCGAGACACAGCCAATGACAATTGCTCTGTTTCACTCCTGTCTCCTGTCTTGCCATGGTTTACTCGCCTCGACTTGGACTTGGATGGTTGCCTGCCTGCCTGCCTGCCTGCCTGTGTGTGTTCATGTCCTGTTCCTGCACAACCACCACCACTTTCATCACCTCTCTGTCGCGTCCCATCCGAAGGCTACGAGAAATCTCGGAGCTTAAACAACATAGCTGGCATGACTGGCATGGCTGGTAACGCCCTGAGGTTCTCTCCCGTGACCTCACCCTATGGATCACCCTGCCCGCTGCGGCGCTCCCGTTCCCCTATTCCCTCCATCCTGTAAGATGTCCAGCACTTTTTTTGCATAACCCGAACCAAATCCTACCAGCCTTTGCTACCTTACCTGAACTTAATATTGTGGCTAGTGGTTTAGTGTTGAATCTTGTAGCAAAGACTAATCTACTGACTTACTGACTACAGAGTGTGCTTGACTATCATCCTTGTCAGTTCTCCTGCGTCCTGTGTTTTCTTTAATAATGTCACATTTCGAGACTGTGCAATAAAAAGAACTCTGACTGGTGGCTTTCGAAGTAGCAGCCATGATATTTGATTAAAATAAAGGACATATGAATAATCAGGGATATTAGAAGTTGCTTAGGTTCCTTGAGGGAAAATGTGTGCTTCCATTTGAACTTCATTTAGGTGTGTGGTACAGTGGAACCCGTTTAAGTAGATGCCCTTCAGACTGGTGGACTCACAGATAACGTCATCGTCACATTTGCATAATTAGCCATGAAGCATGTGTATGTCATTTAAAAAAAATTACAAACAAACATTATACTGTACATGTTACATATCCATCCATCCATCCATCCACCTTCTTCCGCTTATCCGAGGTCGGGTCGCAGGGGAAGCAGCTTAAGCAGGGAAGCACAGACTTCCCTCTCCCCAGCCACTTCGTCCAGCTCCTCCCGGGGGATCCCGAGGCGTTCCCAGGCCAGCCGGGAGACATAGGCTTCCCAACGTGTCCTGGGTCTTCCCCGTGGCCTCCTACTGGTCGGACGTGCCCGAAACACCTCCCTAGGGAGGCGTTCGTGTGGCATCCTGACCAGATGCCCGAACCACCTCATCTGGCTCCTCTCGATGTGGAGGAGCAGCGGCTTTAGTTTTAGCTCCTCCCGGATGACAGAGCTTCTCACCCTATCTCTAAGGGAGAGCCCCGCCACCCGGCGGAGAAAGCTCATTTTGGCCGCTTGTACTCATGATCTTATCCTTTCGGTCATAACCCAAAGCTCATGACCATAGGTGAGGATGGGAACGTAGATCGACCGGTAAATTGAGAGCTTTGCCTTCCGGCTCAGCTCCTTCTTCACCACAACGGATCGATTCAGCGTCCGCATTACTGAAGACGCCGCAGCAATCCGCCTGTCGATGTCACGACGCACTCTTCCCTCACTCGTGAACAAGACTCTGAGGTACTTGAACTCCTCCACTCGGGGCAAGATCTCCTCCCCAACCCGGAGATGGCACTCCACCCTTTTCCAGGCGATAATCATGGACTCGGACTTGGAGGTGTTGATTCCCATCCCAATCGCTTCACACTCGGCTGTGAACCAATCCAGTGAGAGCTGAAGATCTTGGCCAGATGAAGCCATCAGGACCACATCATCTGCAAAAAGCAGAGACCTAATCCTGCAGCCACCAAACCAGATACCCTCAATGCCCTGACTGCGCCTAGAAATTCTGTCCATAAAAGTTAACAGAATCGGTGACAAAGGGCAGCCTTGGCGGAGTCCAACCCTCACTGGAAACGGGTCCGACTTACTGCCGGCAATGCGGACCAAGCTCTGACACTGATTATACAGGGAGCGGACCGCCACAATCAGACAGTCCGTTACCCCATACTCTCTGAGCACTCCCCACAGGACTTCCCGGGGGACACGGTCGAATGCCTTCTCCAAGTCCACAAAGCACATGTAGACTGGTTGGGCAAACTCCCATGCACCCTCAAGGACCGTACCGAGAGTAGAGAGCTGGTCCACAGTTCCACGACCAGGACGAAAACCACACTGTTCCTCCTGAATCCGAGGTTCGACTATCCGGCGTAGCCTCCTCTCCAGTACACCTGAATAGACCTTACCGGGAAGGCTGAGGAGTGTGATCCCACGATATTTGGAACACACCCTCTGGTTCCCCTTCTTAAAGAGAGGAACCACCACCCCGGTCTGCCAATCCACGCGATGTTGCAGTCTTGTCAACAAAGACAAGACTCACTGTCGTTGCCAATATGAGTGTTGAAGTCCCCCAGTAGAACAAGGGAATCACCCGGGGGAGCACTCTCAAGTACTCCCTTGAGTGAATCCAAAAAGGGTGGGTACTCTGAGCTGCTGTTTGGCGCGTAAGCGCAAACAACAGTCAGGACCTGTCCCCCCACCCGAAGGCGGTGGGAAGCTACCTTCTCGTCCACTGGGTTGAACTCCAACGTGCAGGCTCTGAGACGGGGGGCAACAAGAATTGCCACCCCAGCCCGTCGCCTCTCACTGAGTGGAAGAGAGTCCAGCCCCTCTCGAGAGAACTGGTTCCAGAGCCCTTGCTGTGCGTCGAAGTGAGTCCAACTACTGTATATCTAGCCGGAACTTCTCCACCTCGCGCACTAGCTCAGGCTCCTTCCCCCCCAGCGAGGTGACGTTCCACGTCCCAAGAGCTAGCTTATGTAGCCGAGGATCGGACCGCCATGTGCCCTGCCTTCGGCTTCCGCCCAGCTCACATTGCACCCGACCTCTACGGTCCCTACTATGGGTGGTGAGCCCATTGGAGGGGGCACCCACGTTGCCTCTTCGGTCTGTGCCCGGCCGGGCCCCATGGGGACCAGGCGCTCACCATCGTGCCCCACCTCCGGGGCTGGGTCCAGAAGGGGGCCCCGTTGGCCTGCGTCCGGGCAACGGAAATCTAGGTCCTTTGTTTTTGTTTTTCAAGGAGTTCTTCGAGCTGCTCTTTGTCTGATCCCTCACCTAGGACCAGTTTGTCTTGGGAGACCCTACCAGAGGGCATAAAGCCCCCGGACAACATAGCTCCCAGGATCATTGGGACACGCAAACTCCTCTACTATGATAAGGTGGCAGCTCAGAGAGGAGATGTTACATATCCTTAGTTATTATTATCAAAATTTCAGCTTTTTATCGTTACATGCTCGATTTTTTTTGTTCATCTTATTTCTTCAACGCGCTACAAGTGGGGGTTGTCAGGTTCAAACACTGATGACATCTATTAAACAAGACAAGAAGCAAGGAATTAAACAGAGACAGAATTAAACTTGGCTCAATTGAGGAGAGACGTCTGGACTGTACTCTTTGTACAGTCTCACCACGCTCTGACGAAAGATTGTACGCCTCATCTTTTATTTGGACTTTCCCTGATTACATAGCAACAGCTGTTTCTAAGGGAGGGGGTCGTAAACAGCCATCGCCTTTGGTTACAGAACAGTTCAAAGAAAAGATCGTAAAACAGTTCAAAGAAAAGGTCGCCTGGAGGGGAGTCTGGTCCTGCTTCCTCTGTGCTTTGTAGTTCACAGGTCAAAACAAAATCATTCTGTGGATTACAATACATTAAAAAAAAAATACAGAACACCTTCATGATGCTTCCCATCCTACACAGTGGAGTTTTACAAGCCTTCTTCTTGGTAGCAACACAAAGTTTTGTGATAACTTAGATACAATTATTCTAACAAGGGTGGGACAAGATCTCGTGTTATGAAATCTCACAAGATTAAAACATGACAAACGTTTTCATTTAGAAAACAAGGTTGTGGGCAGAAGGCAGTCCGAAGTATTGTATTCATTTCTGTAATAGTCAGGATCATATGCGTATGGCAGTGCGTGAGGGATTGGTACCGAACATTGAGTGCTTTGTGCATACATCAAACCGAGAGCTAGCAAACATTGCTAGAATAAAGAACTGGCATTGGTGCAACTTGACCGTTTAGCAGGGCATTGCGGGTGAGAGATGCGGCCACTGTCCTTCATTTGAGTTCCACAGCCAAAAGTGTGTTTTCTAATAATAATAGATTTTATTTGTATTGCTCTTTACATTTGAACAACAATTTTCCAAGCAGAAGCAGGCTAAACTGTCAATCATGTAGACACTAAGAAATACAATCTACAAAAAATTGTCGTTGCACCAATAAAGGGCAGACAGAACACGCAAAAATGACTTACTTGTGGTTTGATGTTTGTTGTCCGCAAACCGCCAGTTTATGTATTTTACCGAGAAGGCGCTGTCTCATTAGCGCCATTGCTAGTCATGGGCTGCACACTTGTGGAGTTGTTCTGCACAATTTCACACTTCGGCTTGTGGAGAAGGCCTGCATGTCTGGATCTCAACTCCTCTCACCTTTCATGACCGCTTGTATTTGATTATCAAGTAAATGCATGACGTAAGAAACCTTTCCTATATTTCACTTTCAATGCCTGCATATGACGTTGAAATTCATAGCAGAGTTATGATCCATACCGCCACCTAGCAGGTAGCGGAAAATCTATTCAGGGTGGTTCAAAAAGACTTTTTCTTCTTTATACGAGTCGTCTTCTTCGACGACTGAGTCATTGTGACGCGTGCGCCTCGACATTGCCCCCTTCTCGAGTCAAACTGAACAGCCTTGATTATCCATCCATCCATCCTTTTTCTACCGCTTGTCCCTTACGGGGTGTACGCCGCCTTCCGCCCGAATGCAGCTGAGATAGGCTCCAGCACCCCCGCGTCTTTAATTATTTGGGTGATATTTGCCAGAACCAAGGAAAAGTTTGGCGAGCCACTTTCTATTTAAGTTACCATTTAGAAACTCTTTAGTATTTAAATTACAGAAAAGATATTAGCAAATATGCGGGCAAGCAAATGCAGAACTGTGAATAGTGAGGGATCCATTGTAATGCCATTCTGAACAGGAAGTCACTATGTGCAAGTTTTAATACTGTGTAAATAGACCGTGTAGTTTTGTTGCGGTTGTGGTTTCACATTATAAAGTAAATACTGCAACACATAAACATAAACAGACACTGTTTTAATAGAAATTACCCAGTTGTGTTTTTTAAATGACAAATACATGTCGATGTCCATATGTCTATTTAAGCGGGCACTTTTTGGTAATAAGAAGAACACGGTGGACCAGGACTTGATAAGTCAGTCAATGTAGATGGGTCGTCAATTTTTTATTTTTTATTTTATTTTGCATAAAACCGATTGCTTTTATTCCTCTTTTTACCAACATTTGATTTTTTTAAATCTTTTTTTGTAACCTGTAGCCATTTGATAAAAAGGTTACAATAAAGAAAAAAGTATGAATTTAATTAATATTTAACTTGAACGGGCTCCACTGTAGTTATGGCAATATGGACACCGGACGCAATGACTGGACGGACTTGAACATGTGTGTGCAAATTTGGCCTCGAAGTAGCTTCACACTGCAACATGTGACTCATGTGTCACAAATGTATAGAGTAGATCAGTGTGCTTTTCTCTTTATAATTAGGATGTGGATTGGAGGGATGGCTGTTGAGATAGAGCATTTTGTCATTCACACAAGCACACAGTCTGTCACTCTTCACCTGCTGTTGGGCGTGCTCTTGTTTTTGCATGGACTCACTCTGTAATCATTATTATCTGCAAGCTATGTTTGCCCAAGGAGACAACACGAGGCCCACAGTCAAAATGCCATGTACAGCATATCTGGTCATGTTACCAAGAGAGTAAAGCCTTTTTTAATTATAAGGTTTTAGACATCAGGGCATTTTATCCCATAAGAACCCAACATTAAGAATGGCGGACCACCCATAAGTAGGGATGTCCGAAAATGGCTTTTTGCCGATATCCGATATTCCGATATTGTCCAACTCTTAATTACCGATACTGATATCAACCGATACCGATATCAACCGATACTGCTATATATACAGTCGTGGAATTAACACATTATTATGCCTAATTTGGACAACCAGGTATGGTGAAGATAAGGTCCTTTTTAAAAAAAAATAATAATAAAATACAATAAGATAAATAAATTAAAAACATTTTCTTGAATAAAAATGAAAGTAAAACAATATAAAAACAGTTACATAGAAACTAGTAATTAATGAAAATGAGTAAAATTAACTGTTAAAGGTTAGTACTATTAGTGGACCAGCAGCACGCACAATCATGTGTGCTTACGGACTGTATCCCTTGCAGACTGTATTGATATATATTGATATATAATGTAGGAACCAGAATATTAATAACAGAAAAAAACAACCCTTTTGTGTGAATGAGGAGGAGGGAGGTTTTTTGGGTTGGTGTACTAATTGTAAGTGTATCTTGTGTTTTTTATGTTGATTTAATAAAAATTAAAACATTTTTGAAAAAAACGATACCGATAATTAAAAAAAACGATACCGATCATTTCCGATATTACATTTTAAAGCATTTATCGGCCTGCCGATATTATCGGACATCTCTACCCATAAGACATGTTTAATGTTTTTATAAAATAATTCTAATTCATGGCGGAGATGTGAGATGTTACATAAACACTTGTATAAATAAATGTGGTAACACTTTAGTATGGGGAACATATTCACCATTAATTATTTGCTTATTAACATAGGGTTAGGGTTAGGGTTGGGGTTGGGGGTTAGGGTTAGGGTTAGGGTTAGGGAAGACTCTTAGTTAATGGTTTACTGCTTGTATAATAAGGCCATGCAGAATAAGGTTTTAATAAGTACTTAAGAATGACTAATTAAGAGCCAATATGTTACTAATTTGCATGTTAATAAGCAACTAATTAATAGTGAATAGGTGTATCGAAATAAACAAACTGGACTGAACTAAAACTTAAATTACCGCTAATTGGAAAAAAGAGCTTTTGGAAGTGAGCTAGCTGACCTGACACACTGTCATTTTAGGGAAGCTATATATATCCTGGGGTAGTCACATAATTAAATCGCACGACAACTGCTCCAAAATGTTTCCTAGCGATATCATTAAAAAAAATATAGCATAAAAAAGGTTTAATTAGAATCGTTAAATGGCTATAAAATTACCTTTAATGGCAAAAAAGAGCTTTTGGAAATGAGCTAGCTTACCTGACATGCTACCATTTTGGGGAAGTCCTGGGATAGTCACATGACTGTCACATGACGGTCACATGACTGTCACATGACAACCACTCCAAAATATTCCCTGTGCTTCTCAATGGGACTGAACGAGTTCCACTCAAGCACAACGTTAATGTAAATGGTCCATTTTAGGACGTTTAAAGTGGGTTCTTATGGGTTGTATTAGATCTATTTTATTTAAATTACACCATGTCATTATAAACGATTTGTAGGAAAACATGTGGAAAGGTACAACCCAATAGTTTCCGTTTTTATGTCCTGATGCACAAAATCTTGGAAGAGGGAGTATTTCATTGGACCATGGCTGTACATGTGTATACATACAGTATATCACATGACGCTAATAGCTGGGTGCTTCACTTGGACCAGCAAAGCTATACGTATGTTTCTCTTAGATAACTGCACAGAAAGGTAACCGTTTTATTAGCGAAGAAATCACTCAGCTTTCTAACTAAAGTTTGTTGGTTTTGGTTGTGAGCAATAAAAAAAAAAGATGGAGGTCATTCAATTATCTATGAGAAGAGAGACACACATAAACAAGTTCCTTAGTAGTTGCTATTTTAGGGTAAGTTTTACAAACAATGAAAAAAACTAATCAGACTAATTTCTCGTAATACTAAGATTTTTTTTGCTTAAAACATTCTTTGAATTCAATGTCTTTATTCACACAGTAGTCTGACTTTTCTGTAGCATTAATACAACTATGACTGTTTCTTGCATTATAAAGCTGGTATATTTAACTTTACAACTTTTATCAAAATATGTATTTTCTGAGTACTGTCCAGAATTTGCATTGTTTTCCAATCATAGTTCGATTTTTAGGGCCCGAGCAGCGGAGCAAGCTCCGCAGGTGCAATGCAGAGCTCTGCAAGGGCCCTATTGAAATTGCAGTGTTTTTTCTTCTACACGTTTGGACGCCTTGTTGAGGCCCTTAAAATGCATGAAAAGTCCCCATATTTTGTAGGCGTGTCAAGCATGGCGAAATATTTTATATTTTGGGGGTCCCGAAATTTAAATTCCTAAATTGGTTCTCTAGTGCCCCCTTTCAAATAAAAATAAAATAGCCCCTTCTACCAGTTTCACGTTGCGACACGGAAATCACAGGAGACGTCTTTCATGACGGGACGCACATAAAAGTCTTAGGAATCCATACCTGAAAATGAACAGGAAGTCGGCCATCTTGGTTTTCGTCTTACATTTTTCAGCGGGAAAAAAAGGGGTCGCACTTTAAGGAACTCCTCCTAGGGAATTTGACCAAAAGAGCTGTGGTTAAAACTACAGATATTACACATATAGGCAAAGATACATTGTGAAAATGTTTTCTCACCCCATAATATGTGGCCGTGGCATGGCGCCAAACGTTTTCTCTGATGGTTTTGGGCCATTTGTCGGCTAAAAAAAGGGGTCGTACTTTAATGAACTCCTTCTCGGAACTTTGGCCAAATGAGTCGCGGTTAAAATGACAGGTACTACACATAACAATGGTGATAAATTGCGAACAAATTCTGATATGGGCGTGGCATGGCGCTAAAACTTTGCTTTGATGGTTTGCCACAAAATACGAAACGTTTATAACTCGGCTCCACTAATTCAGATCTTGTTTTTCTGGTATTGTTTTGACATTTTCCTTACATAATTTTGTTTTACATAATATTTTGGCTGTACTGGTAATTTTACAATTTCCATTATACTTAATAAACACTGTCGTAAGTTTAAAATGTTTTCCCATAGTATTATGATATTTGTCCTATATAAAGACACCTTGTATGTTGATGACTTTTCTTATATTACGGTTTATATTATACTAGTAAGATTTTTTTACGCAATATTCTGCTCTGCTGGTCACTTTATTATTCACATTACATTGCAACTTTTCTCAAATTGTACTTAATTTTGGCTCCTAATGTTCTTAAAAAAATCTGAAAAATAATAATTGTTTGTGAAAGTTTTCTTGTAATTTTATGACTTTTCTTATAATTTTACATAGACATTTTATTTGCAGAGTTCCCCAACTTTTTTGTAAGTGCAATATTAACTGCTTTCTCATACTTTTTTCAAATAATATTCTTTTAATTCTTGGTAATTTTAAAATTTTTATCATAATAGTTTTTTTTAAACCTTGCCGTAACTTAAAACTTTTCCCCACGATAATATAAAATTTTCCCTGTTTTATGACAACTTTTTTAATAAATGTATGACCTTTCTTATATATATTTTTCCCAACACTTGATTCATATAGTGTTTGTTTTTTTGTTCTCATAGCTTTAACGGCATTTTCAACCTAGAACACCTTTTTAACGTAACATTCTGCTCTACTGGTCATTTTACAGCGTTATTCTCATCACATTACGACTTTTCTCAAGTTTACTTTTTTGTTCTTTTAAGTGGCCCCTAAAGTTCTTTATAAAAAAAAAACCTTAAACAGAAAAACTTTGTGAAACAATGTGCAACTTAACGATAAAACACGTATTTGTGATGTTACAAATTATCTCTCATAAATAAAAAATAAAAGGAATTTATTCCTGTTTAAAAAAATACATATTTTTACTTTTTATAATGTAATGTATTTATATGTCCGTCAAGGTAAAAAAGCTGTGACAATAATAATAATAATGTGTGTAATACTGAATTTCAATTTTTTTTGTTTTGTTTTTATTTATTGTATTATTGAGGCAATGTCATGGTAAGCAACAGGTACATGACTGCATAAAAAAACACCCAGTAATCATTCCTACATTATCTCTAAACCAGAAGTAAATGGTTGCTAAGCAACTAGCTCACAGATGCACTTTGCACTCACAAAAAAACAACTGTTTAAAAAAAGCTCTTAAAAACATTTCTCCTTGTCTGTTGACTAAATTATTGAATCACTTCCATCTAAAACACTACAATAAACATGTGTGCATCTAAAAAAAAAAGCCATTGAGTGAACGGCAAGGCATTCCAAAAATTATGCTTGATGAAGACAGGATGTGACAATTTATTTAGCCATTTCATTTCTTGTTTGTATGACCAGCGGGATAAGACTGTATAACAATATGAGGACATATTGCAGTGGGAAGACCCCATTTGGAGGCCTTCCAGCCACTCCTACAGGACAATAAAGGACGGAATCTACGCAAAAACCACTAACGAACTGCTGCTCGGCACGCAAGAGGACGACTTTCACCACCGAGGGGAGGACTATGATAAGCATTTAATCCTGAGCAAGGCAGGAGAATGAAACAAAGAGGACTTCTGTGTAGCTCTCGCTCCTGTAAATAGGTCACCAAAAACAGCACATTTGGTCAACAAGGCTGTCGGGTTGCACCGTGACACTCAATCACTTATCTTACTGTGGTGTCCCCCCTTTTTGCAATAAGTGTACTAGTTGAGGCACTTCGAGTGTATTCATATATGAAACCCTGCATCCCGTGTGTACAGTATAGAGAGACAACTGTGCTAAATTGAGTGTGACATCTCTGCTTTTGTTAAGGTTCAAATGCTCTGCTGTGTGTTAATAATGTATGTTTGTATCCTAATAGTCCAGGGCAAGGAAAGGTGATATTTTGAAAGGTCAAGTAGGTGGACTCACTGCTAGGGTCCGCCCCTCGCGCCTCCCTCCCTCTCTTCGATGCAACTGCCATTGTAGAAATCTCCCACTGGGAATTGAACATGCAAATACCCTGCATTACTGCTGCAAATCTTCATATGAACCAAATGACTACTCTTCTTGATGCAGTGGTGGCTAAAAAAACCAACAAAAAAAACAGATTCTTCCACAAATGTCCCCCTTTGTGCGCATGTGTAGCAGAAGTTCGTAAAGTGGGATTTCTAGAATGACTGCACAGTAGCAATACCACACACCCAAACTATCCTGTTTGTACAAGGGAGTGTAAAAATACATACAGTGCATCTGGAGAGTATTCACAGCGCTTCACTTTTTCCACATTTTGTTATGTTAAGGCCTATTCCAAAATGGAATCAATTAATTTGACATGACGACAATGTGAAAAGACATCCTGAATGAAAACCAACGCTTCTCATCCAACCTGATGGAGCTGAGGGGTGCTGCAAAGAAGAATGGGCAAAGAGGGATGGGTGAAACTGCCCAAAGATAGGTGTGCCAAGCTTGTGACATTGTATTCAAATAGACTTGAGGCTGTAATTGATGCCAAAAGTGTATCAACAAAGTATTGTGCAAAGGCTGTGAATACTTATGTACATGTGATTTTTTTTAATTAAATTTTTTTTTTAATACATTCGAGAAAAAAAAAAACTTTTCACATTGTCATTATGGGGTATTTTTTCTGTAAAATGTTGTGGATAAAAATGAATGTATTCCATTTTGGAACAAGGCTGTAACATAACAAAAGGTGGAAAAAATAAAACGCTGTGAATACTTTGCGGATGCACAGTAGATTGTCCAATGGAATACTTCTGTAAGTAAGTATGCTGTGTACAGTTGATACCTTCTGTTAGCCAGGGTAACAATCCAAGGACAAGAAAACCGCGAATAATGGAGGCACCATAAACAGACCTAAAATGCACATTTTTTTGGCCTGTCCCTGTTATTGACATTCAGTTTTGCATCCTAAAAAAACGATATGCATACAGTAGTTGTACCTCGCCACATACTGCTTGATGTAGTGTGACTTCACCACATCGCAGATTTTCAAAAAGCAATGTATTTATCTTCTAAAAGCATATTTCCCTATTTTGGCCAAATAAACTAAAAATATCAAGACTACAGTAGTATTGTCCACTAGAGGAGACCAGCACTTTGTTTAGTTTATTGGCCACTGATTGGCTGAGCCTCAGCTAGCATTACTGTATTGTATTCAAAGAGTGTAAAAGTGACTAAAGGATGTTATTTAACGTCTAAAGAGTTCTTATAATGTTGAAAAATGTACTTAGAAGGTTGTAAACACTTTTTGTTATATAAAACTATTTCATTTACAGTTGATTCCTACTTACAGAAAAGTGTTTATCGCCGTCATGTCTGGAACCATTTAACAGCGATGAACGAGGGGACATGTGTATACTGTGCAGTACTTAAAAAACATTTTGTTACACAACAGTCTTTTCTGCCTGCAGCTAGGGCCATCAAACCACTTTCTATTTAAATTACCATGAAGAAATATTTACAATTTAAAGTACAAAAAAAAATGTGTGAACATGAATGTGGAACAGAGTACAGTTGGAGATCACCTGTTTACTTTGTTCATGAGAGCGCACAGATTTTGACAGTGCTGTTGCACATTTACCAGAAATGACAATCGCAATATATACCACCTTCTGTTTATGGCTTTCCACCATTAAAGGTTACTCTTCGGCCGCCATTATTTTAAGTAAGTCCCTGCCCTTCCTTATGCTACAATTGAGGGTGGAGCGATCGGTACTGGAGGACGCACGTGCAAAAACCACGTCACTTCCTGTCGACTTGTTTTACGGCAGTCATACGCCTGTTATGTTCATGCATGCTGTCACTGTTAACAGGCTGTTATTTTTCTAATAATCTTTATTTCATTAACAATGTAATGTGATAAGCATTACATACAAAACAAACATTATGTACTATTATATCGAGAATACTGTCAACTGACTGGCACAACCAGAAGCCCATCAACTAAATTAGACAAAGTAATCAATCTCTTTTACCACGTTATTTACATGGAATACATCAATTCACAATACGGGATGGTATAGCTCGGTTGGTAGAGTGGCCGTGCCAGCAACTTGAGGGTTCCAGGTTCCGCCATCCTAGTCACTGCCGTTACCCACCTGCTCTCAGTGCCACCCACACTGGTTCAAATATAACTTAGATATTGGGTTTCACTATGTAAAAGCGCTTTGAGTCAATAGAGAAAAAGCGCTATATAAATATAATTCACTTCACAATACTGCCAATCACAAAGTATACTTTTTGTGTTAGCCTGCAAATATACAGAACAGGCCAAAAGTTTGGACACACCTTCTCATTCAATGGGTTTTCTATATTTTCGTGACTCTTTACATTGTAGATTGTCACTGAAGGCATCAAAACTATGAATGAACACATGTGGAGTTATCCATCCATCCATCCATTTTCTACTGCTTATTCCCTTTGGGGTTGCGGGGGGCGCTGGAGCCTATCTCAGCTACAATCGGGCGGAAGGCGGAGTACACCCTGGACAAGTCGCCACCTCATCGCAGGGCCAACACAGATAGACAGACAACATTCACACTCACATTCACACACTAGGGCCAATTTAGTGTTGCCAATCAACTTATCCCCAGGTGCATGTCTATGAAGGTGGGAGGAAGCCGGAGTACCCGGAGGGCACCCACGCAGTCACGGGGAGAACATGCAAACTCCACACATAAAAATCCCGAGCCCGGGATTGAACCCAAGACTACTCAGGACCTTCGTATTGTGAGGCAGACGCACTGGTTTTCTATATTTTCGTGACTATTTACATTGTAGATTGTCACTGAAGGCATCAAAACTATGAATGAACACATGTGGAGTTATGTACTTAACAAAAAAGGTGAAATAGCTGAAAACATGTTTTATATTCTGGTTTCTTCAAAATAGCCACCCTTTGCTCTGATTACGGTTTTGCACACTCTTGGCATTCTCTCGATGAGCTTCTAGAGGTAGTCATCTGAAAGCGTTTTCACTTCACATGTGTCATAGTTTTGATGCCTTCAGTGACAATCTACAATGTAAATAGTCATGAAAATAAAGAAAACGCATTGAAATGAGAAGGTGTGTCCAAAATTTTTGCCTGTACTGTCGATATATGAGTGAATTTTAATTTAGCTATTAAGAATATCATCTTTTCTGACTATTAAATGATGTTACAATGTTGGATACTCATGTAAACAATGCATGAGTGTCAAACCATAAAGTTCATGGAATATGGCGCAAGCCTGCAGGCAGTTTTGGATGCCTCTGTTCAGGGGCGCCGAAAAGGGGGGGTAAAGGAGACGGATTCTAGGGGCCCATGATGGAGGGAGGCCCAGAGAGGCCCCTAATGATGATAAAATTATAATACAGAAAAAATAATGACACTGTGTTGGGGGCCCTGTAAATATTCTTTTTATGGGGCCCAAAATCCCTAGCGGCGCCCCTGCCTCTGTTTGCAGGGTTTTGCAGTCTGGCAACGTTGTGATGTCACAGTGAGGTGGACGTACTTATTTGGACATTAAGTTAAGCGCTCAGCCAGAGTCTCAGGCTGTGAGAAAACAAAAAAAATAATAAAGTATTATTTTCATATAAGCATGCAATGACATAAATGCAGCAAGAGCAGCTTTTTTTAATGTAGAGTCTGAATCGATTAGAGCATGTGCAGGTGTAGCTAATGTAGTGAGTGGGTGAACCTATGTATAACGTTATGAAGTTTATTCCCGACCATGTCTGGAAAAGAATCAACAACTTTAAGATATATATTTAAAGGGTACATTTCCAAAAGATAAAGTATGATACTTTTGGAGAGGGTGGGGCGTGGTTTCATTTGCAATCTGGGACGCCTTGCAGACACGCTAAAAAAAAGGTATTAAAAGCGACTGTGGAGCAAAATGTACACCAGAGCATATCCAATACGTATTACCTGGACCAAAAATAAGTGTTTTAAATGTAGATCAAAATCATCATAGGTTGTGTCTATACTTGCGTCCTTCATTGTGGCAATAGTACTTCCTTTTTTCTTTTCTTTTATCCAGCCCTCGTTCATTTCTATACTATTGTTCTTCTTTCCTAATATGTGGGATTTTTTTAATGCAAAAAATGTATGAAACATTCCGATATCACAGCATGTGACGTTGCAGATAGTGATGTGCATAAATATCAATGATTTTCTTTTCGATCCGATACCAAGTAAAATTCAGGCTGGTATCGGCGATACTGATCCGATACTTTGTGCAAATATACCCTTTGCTAAAATTTTCGAAGTATTCTAAAATAATATTTCTATCTGGAAAAAAAAAACAACAGTAATAAATGTAAGAAAAAAAGCAAACATTGGAATGCAAGGAGAAAACATTAAATTTTTTAAACTCATAATTAATAATAATATACTTAGTCACGTATAACAAAGTTTTGTCTTTAAATATGTATCATATCTGTTTTAGCTTTTTTTTTTAAATAAAACAAATATTAAATTGGCGACTCTTGGTAGAAAAAGTTTAGACACTCCTAATCTGAAATATTAGAAGCATTCAAAATAAAAAAATAAAG
Organism: Nerophis lumbriciformis; assembly: GCF_033978685.3. Classification (NCBI taxonomy): domain Eukaryota; kingdom Metazoa; phylum Chordata; class Actinopteri; order Syngnathiformes; family Syngnathidae; genus Nerophis; species Nerophis lumbriciformis. The sequence goes on from NC_084552.2 coordinate 35,725,240, forward strand.
TATGCTTAAAATATAAACACAGTTTGGCCAGTTAATTAAAAATAATATGATACTAACTAATGGAATAATTAGAAAAATTACAACAACTATAATAAACCCTGTTAAATGTGTGACTGAACATTAATATTTTTGTACAGGCAGAATTTTTGACACACTCGGTTATGCAGTTACACAATCGTATGACAATTATTATTCCTATTTTATTCTTACATGGGAAAAAACAAGAGTGAAAATGTAAGAGAAAAGAGCAAAGATATGGTATTTAATGAGAAAAAGTTGAAATGTTCTAACCAGTAATTAATAATGATATACTCAGTCACTCATACAGTAATACATAACTGACACAATCTTATTTTACCATTTTTCTAAATGAAAAAATATCAATACGACCCCTGCATACTTTGACTTTTCAATTTGTAGCCCTTGGTGGAAAAGGTTTGGACACCCCTGAACTTAAGTACCAAAAGTATCGATATATTGATTGGAGGATCGATATTAAAGCATAAAGATCTGGTATCGGTGGTATCGATATTTCTGCATCGAATCGCACATCACTGGATGCAGAAGCTGCCTCGTAGAAATTGCAAGTGAAGGAAGTGACGTAGTCCTTGCGCATGTGTGGACCGATCGTGTAGCGACTATCAACAATGAGTGTCCATCACCGTTTTCAGTGCAACACCCAGTACAGACAGAACACTGCATATCGCTGTACTCCACAACATGAACGCACTTAGGCACTGAAAAAAACTAAGTATATTTAAGTAAGTACACAGGTGTGCGATTTCAAACACAATCCTGGATGCTTACCACCCTCAACAAGTTCCATCTCGCCTCCATAGTGCTGTCTCAAATCGATCCAGAGTGTGTGAATTTGGAGGGTGTAGCCTCATATCACTAAATGTCGCTGCGTACTTACCAGGAATGGACAATGTCAATACTTACCCGCTTCTTCTTTTTCATTTTCTCTCCCTTTTCATGGTGAATCGCAACCACTCGACAAAGCTTTCGGATCACCCAATGAATTGTCTGCCATCTTTTTGCCACCACTTTTCGCTTGTGTCAAATTTCGTTTTGTATTACAATAATCCCTCGTTTATCGCTGTTAATTGGTTCCGGACATAATAAATGAATTTCTGCGAAGTGGAAACTAATAATTATAATCTAATATTTTCATAGCCCGAGTATAAAAACTTATTTACCACGTTCTAAATACATTTTTCAACATTATGAGAGTCCTCTGAACATGAAATAACACCCTTTAGTCACCTTTACACTCTTTTAATCCAATATAATAATACTGCCTGAGGCTGGGCCAATCAGTGGCTACAATACTAAACAGTGTGATCTGATTGGTTTGGTCTCATCTAGTGGCCAATACTCGAGATGTCCGATAATATCGGCATTATAAATGCGTTAAAATGTAATATCGGAAATTATCGGTATCGGTTTTTTTATTATCGGTATCGGTTGTTTTTTTTTTGTTGGTTTTTGTTGTTGTTGTTGATTTTTTAATTAAATCAACATAAAAAAACACAAGATACACTTACAATTAGTGCACCAACCCAAAAAACCTCCCTCCCCCATTTACACTCATTCACACTCATTCATACAAAAGGGTTGTTTCTTTCTGTTATTAATATTCTGGTTCCTAGATTATATATCAATGTATATCAATACAGTCTGCAAGGGATACAGTCCGTAAGCACACATGATTGTGCGTGCTGCTGGTCCACTAATAGTACTAACCTTTAACAGTTAATTTTACAAATTTTCATTAATTACTAGTTTCTATGTAACTGTTTTTGTATTGTTTTACTTTCTTTTTTATTCAAGAAAATGTTTTTAATTTATTTATCTTATTTTATTTTATCCGTTTTTTTTAAAAGTACCTTATCTTCACCATACCTGGTTGTCCAAATTAGGCATAATAATGTGTTAATTTCACGACTGTAAATATCGGTTGATATCGGTATCGGTAATTAAAGAGTTGGACAATATCGGAATATCGGATATCGGCAAAAAGTCATTATCGGACATCCCTCGCCAATACCATAGTAGTATGGATATTTTTAGTGAATTTAGCCATGTTTTATGCTTGGAAATGCTTAATTTAAGGCAAATATGTTGTAAAAAACGCTTTTAAAAAATCTGCCTTTTGATGAAGCCGCAATATTTGAAGCGCAATGTGGCGAGGGCCAACTGCACTTTTCTTTGCATACATATACCTCTCGCTTCAGATTCTGCTTTTGATTTGATAGTCTGTCTCATAGAATAGTATTTTGAGTGCACTGGTCCAGCCAAATGCAGTGCACTGTAAGTACCCGGATGTTGCACTCAAAAAGGCCACATTGGTAAGTATGCAGTAATGGAGCAGATCAATTAGCACCCCCGTAGCGGAAGGAAAGGGACTAAATCGGGTGATTGCAATTCACCATTTAAGAAGAGAAGGAGGAAGCGGGTAAATATTGCAATCATTATTTTTCAGTAAATGCGCAACGCCAGTAATGGATTTGGAACAGCACTAGATGTGCTCTCAGGAACTAAGTACACAGTGTACACAGTATACTTATTGAAGAGTACTAACTAAAGTATTCCAGCTCAGCACTGGATACTCACCATTTTGACCGTTTGGAGTGTACTGACAATGCACTGCGTTTTGCCGTACGACTCACTGTGAACGTACTTACGCACTCTAAAGGCGTATTAGTGTGAGTAGGGTATTGAGAAATTGGTAATATGAGAAAAGTCGGATTAAACGTTACTGGGAATGAAGTATTGCCGATCCACACTGTGATTTCAGCAGAGAAAAGTGTTGCTGTACAAGCCGATAGAGAGGACTGTCAGGTGGCATTGTTGACGTGTTTCTACCCACAATCCTCCTTGTGTAGTACACGTGCTGCTTTCCTCTTCAAATGGACAAACGAGTACTGTTGTTGTGTATTTTTAGAATGTTGTAACTCCAGAAAAAAAGTTGTTTATTTTCTTGAATCCAGAACATGTATTTTTGTGTCTTACCCGTGAAAGTCATGGTAATCCAACGCTGTGCTCCTCCACCGTGTTTTTAAAAGCGTCACAAGCTTTTTTGTTTGTTTTTGTCATGAGGGGGAAAAAATTTTAATTTCTGAAGTACATGCATGCTGAAAAAAGAACCATTATGTCAGATGATTAAAAAAAAAAAAAAAAAGATGACACTGCATATCATGTTCCAGAAAATGTGTATGACGGTAAATACTATGTGAAAGACTCACATAAACTATCTTTTAATGAATACTTTTCTGCTTTACTGCAATACACTAACACTACTCACAAAAAGTTAGGGATATGGCATTTGGTTTTCGTGTGAAACTAAAGAACAAACCTAAATGATATTAAAGGTGTTATGAAATGTAAGGGTCATGAGGTCCATAAAAATATTACATATACATTTTATATACACATTCAGTTGTACCCCGGGATACGAGTTGGATTTTAATCGAAAAATTTGTATTGCGACGCAAAATTGAAACAAATCAAAACATCACAATTTTACCAAGTAACAAACCCTTACAAAAACAAACTTTTAGATAAGAAATATTGCATAACGTGATACCATACAATTTAATACAACCAAATACAGTAGATGTATGAAGTAATGTAATAATAATGTACAATATTTACCTTGGAGAGTGGACTTCAACGGTATCTCCTTTGAGCTGCTTCTTCGTCAAACACACCATCAGCAGCTTTTCCATATTTTCATGTATAAATGTCCGTCGTTTAGATATTGATTTAGCAACATTCCTTTTGCTTTGGTATGGTGCTGACATATGCTTGTTATGCTTGTGTCATGTTTTTGATGATTTATTTCTTTAATTCAATTATTATGATCTACTTCTTTTATGCACTGTCCTTCACACTAACTTTCTTCATTACGATGGTTAGAAAAACAACTTTATGTCGATTTATAGCTATAAGTTAATGCTAGCAAATAAGACCGGGCTCGTCTTACGGGGTTCACTGTGACATTTGCTACACCAACGAGCAATGGGGGGTTATATATAAACATATGTGTGTGTATGTATATATACATATATATATATATTCACACTCAAATTCACACACTAGGGCCAATTTAGTGTTGCCAATCTACCTATCCCCAGGTGCATGTCTTTAGAGGTGGGAACCCATGCAGTCACGGGGAGAACATGCTAACTCCACACAGAAAGATCCCGAGCCCGGGATTGAATTAAGGACTACTCAGGACCTTCGTATTTTGAGGCACATGCACTACCCCCTGTTCCACCGTGCTGCCCATATATACATATATACACACATTTATATATATATATATATATATATATATATATATATATATATATATATATATATATATATATATATGCATATATATATATATATATATATATATATATAATGTACATACACATATATACACATGTATACGTATGAACACATATAGGTATTTACATATAAATATACACATATGCATATAAATATATATATATATATATATATATATATATATATGTGTGTGTATATGTATGTTTATATATGTATTTATATATATATATGTATGTGTATATGTATATATGTATATGTATGTGTACATATATGTATGTATGAATGTATGTATATGAAAGAGCAGTCCTGAGTGAACTGTCGCTGTAGCTAAGGAGGCAAATGAAAAGGATTAACAAGGGTTCAAATTCAATCCAATATACTGAGAAGTTAAATATATATTGTCGTTGTACATATTAGTATTCCATATTACCAATGTTTGATGCAAATCCATACATTACATTAGTAAAAGGTGACGCAATTGTAGCTGCTCACATTTTATTTTCTCAAGATACAATATAGAAGATAACACTTTGGGAGATATCCTGGGGAAATGGAGAGCAGGGACACCCTCTCCTTTTTCACCTATTCACTTTTCAGCTCACGTCTGGTGTTCAGCACAGTTAGTGCCACCTTATTTCTTGAAGCACAGCAACTATCTTACTATCTTTACTCCGGTTGCCATGGAAACAGCCACAGACGTGCCAAGGAGATGTAAACAGTCTGAGCTGGGGAGTGCCTCTATTCAAGAAGGAACCTCTGCATTCTACACTACAGTGCCTGGGGAGGAGGGGGATGCGTATTGCCTTTTTCTTCAAACCAACCAAACACAAAGGATCAAAAGTTGGATGTGTGGATCAAAAAAATGAAAATACTCATGACTATAGTTTCAAATCCCGTCTTTTAATAGTGGCACCCGTTTATGTCAACAACCCGTCTACGTGGACCAATTCATCAAAGTACCCACATAAGTTGACCGCTTTTGTCGACACAAAATGTGAGTTCTCTTGTGACTTTGGCCACCACATACTGTACATAAGGAGAATGGCCGATGACAGAAGATTTTTGAACTTGTGAAGATGGCTCAGGACTAAACATGGACGTGTTGTTGACATAAGCAGGTTCCACTGTAACAACAACTCATCATATCAATGCTAGTCAACTGGCAGCCCAGGGTCCAAATACGGCTGGGCAATGCCTCCTGAGTTCAGTTCAAATCTTGGGAGACAAACATTTTTGCAGCAAATTCCTAAAAACACTAAAGTGTGCCTGTTGTATAAATAAACAAACATTGCAGTGACATTTTAACCTTGCTAGCAAACATAGAACACTGGGGTCCAAACATGTGATTTACATCAGTGGTCCCCAACCCGTGACGCATTTGCTACCGGGCCGCAGGGAAACATTAAATAATTTATAAATGACTGCATTTTCTCCAACTTAACTTTCGCCTGTCCCACTAGACACACCAATAAGCTTGTTTATCAATGTACAATAAAAATCCTGATAGGAAGTTTCCATTTGTTATATTTGTTATAACTTTGTGACATGATACAATGCACATCAATGAACATATAAAATATAAATGTGACAGATTGTAGCCAAAGGCTGATATCCATCTGCATTTCATTGAAGAGAAACAAGTCCAGGGCTCCCACTAATTCAGCGTTATAGTGAGTTGTATTTTTCATGCATTTATTTTTAATGTATTTATCTGGCACAAGTGGAAAGCCGGTCCCTGAAAATAATGCCTACATTAAACCGGTCCGTGGTGCAAAAATGGTTGGGGACCACTGATTTACATAACTGAGGTGTTCCTCAAGGCACCCTTTTAAGTCTTCGTCTTTTTTGTTACAATTTTTTTTTGTAATGTGATTTATGTAACTAAGGTGTTGCTATTGCTTGTTTACTTGAGATGCCATCAGAATCGTATTTTTGCAGCTGATTCATCGAGATGTCAAAGAGATGATCTTTGATTGGCAGAAGGTCCTTAAAAACAGCTCTGACAAAATAAATACACCAAAATCGAATGTTGACTGAGGAGGAAGCTGTTTTTTCCAAAATATATAAAAATAAAACTATTATCGAAGGGAGAAGTCTGGCCCCCCGGTCCTTAGGTTTCTGAAAATGTGGCCCTCAAAACAATTTAGCTGGATAAGCGTGCTGTATATGAACATAAGACAGTGATTACTTAGTAAAAGGTTGAAATCAGCACAGTTCAATACCACCAGCGCCATGACTAACAGTATAAAGGACAACATGAGGAGTTACTGTAAGTGATATGATCAAAAGCTCTTTCTAAATATAGAAGCACATCAATCTGGAGTAAAACACAAGAGTGATGATGAGCCGTTGTGCACTGCAACTAAGATGCGCGTGACATTTCAATCGTGTTAAGGGCCATGTAATGTGGTCGAGTGGAGGATCCCCTTCACAGGCTTAGTTTCCACACATACTCGAAAAGCTGCGGGAACACTCCAGATTACTCACAATGACATGGGACCCCTCACGGACGATCACCGGGGCATTGTTTAGTGCTACAAGCTACGTGCCAGGACCCAAAACAAAACCGGCGATGATGGCGGATGATGAGCCATGTCCTGCAAAGATGCTGTACAGTGAAGCAGGATGTGAGTCCTCGTGCACACAGGAAACTGCGAGCGCTTCAACGGCCTCATCACAACACTTCACTCCTGTAAGTATGTGGGATACTTATCTGTACGCCTCCATTATTTTTATCTTTTTAGCCTCTATTGAGCTGCAGCGAGAGAGAAGTAGTCTTCAGTATTATATCACAGTACCATATTATCACCATAAACAACAGAGTGGATACTATATTGTTTTAAAAGAATAAAAGCATGATACGACTCCAGAAAGGCAATTTAAGATTTTGGTTAGCACAAACTAACGGTTCACTTTTCACAAGTCGAATTGATATTAAAACTGGTTAGTTGGGATAACTTGGGATGATGTCCATGCTTTCATGGGTTGAGAATGCAAACTTTCAGGAAGCACGGTGAACTAGAAATGCGCATAGCATGCCAAATAAGCCTTTGAGCCACGGTGATGATAAGCGGCGCAGACGTGGTCGATAGAAGAAAAAAGATGATTTCATATTTACTTCATCCGCTCTAGTCGATCATCAGAAGCCCCTAATCCAGCTCAACTGCCGCTGTGTCATCGTGTGGCGAGAGATCATAGACTGGCTTCACCCAGCAGCGCTTTAATGAGCCTGTCTTGCGTAAGGTAAGCCTGCACATGCTGTTGCATCAGGCACCATGGACTAAATTCAGCTTAAATTGACATAAAGAAATTACATTTTGTGTCTTTATTTTTGTTTGAGCAGGTGATCATCACATGTAGCATTTCTTTAGTTTTTAGACTACAACAGCATATGTATACATTGATAGGTGATATGGACACAGAAGACAATGATTGCACAGACTACAATATTGGGGAACTGTGCCAATTTAAGCTTGGGTCAATCCAACAAAGACGTTAGTTCAAATTAATTACACAATCAACAAAAGAGGTGGCTGACAAAGTAGACTGATGGCTGAATACTAATGGAACTGGCGTAAAAACGTTGACGCTCTATGTACTGTATAGGCCTTGGCCATGTACGTGAAAGTATTTATGGGGTCGTATTGGTGTGACTTCGAGATGTGTAGCCTTACCCTGGGCTGTGTGCTTTCTAAGTAACAACGACAAGTTTAAATAGTAATTCATGATAGTGTTCCCTTGATTATCGCAGACTTTACAATCCAGACCCTTCTGTGGTACAGTGCACCCGGAAAGTATACACAGCGCTTCACTTTTTACACATTTTGTTCAACTTTATTCTAAAATGGAATAAATTGTCCTTCACAGCCTCATAGATGAAGGGAAAGATGAATGCAGCAATATGCAGAGACATCCTGGATGAAAACCAACACTTCCCATCCAATCCGATGGCGCTTGAGAGGTGCTGCAAAGAGGAATGGGGGAAACTGCCCAAAGATAGGTGTGCCAAGCTTGTGGCATTGTGTTCAAAAAGATGCCAAAGGTGCATCAACAAAGTATTAAGCAAAGACGATGAATACTTATGTACATGACATTTTCAATTTGGTTCTTTTTTAATACATTTGTAAAAACCAAATCAATTTAAAAACATTTCCACATTGTCATTATGTGTAGAATTTTAAAGACTCACATTAATGGGTGTTAGTCAAGGGTTAAAGTTGCCTGGAGGTGTTCTTTTAGTGCGGTTTTGAAGGAGGATAGAGATGCACTTTCTTTTACACCTGTTGGGAGTGCATTCCATATTGATGTGGCATAGAAGGAGAATGAGTTAAGACCTTTGTTAGATCGGAATCTGGGTTTAACGTGGTTTGTGGAGTACTAGACTGGCCTGCCTGTTGTCCAGACCTGTCTCCCATCAAACATTTGTGGCATATTATGAAGCGTAAAATACCACAACGGACTGTTGAACAACTTAAGCTGTACATCAAGCAAGAATGGGAAAGAATTCCACCTGAAAAGCTTCAAAAATGTGTCTCCTCAGTTCCCAAACATTTACTGAGTGTTGTTACAAGAAAAGGCCATGTAACACAGTGGTAAAAATGCCCCTGTGGCAACTTTTTTGCAATGTGTTGCTGCCATTATACATTATATTCTAAGTTAATGATTATTTGCAAAAAAAAAATAAGTTTCTCTGTGACAACCAGGGCGCATTGTGATGCGGGGTTCGTTCTCTCAGGAATGCAGACGGGCGTCAGACACAGCGTGCAGGTAAGAAAGTATTTATTTAATAAATAAATTATACTGGAACAAAGAAAAGGGTACTCATAGCACATAAGGTAAAACTCAGGAAGACTAGCGTGGGAGCTCGCGAGTAACAGAACCTAGCGTGGAAGCTAACAGGTACAGAGCCAGAACAAAAGTCGTCAACTGTTGCAAAAAGCAAACTACGAAGCAAGAAAGAATGACAGGAAAGGCAGGCTTAAATAATAATGTCAGTGATGACAAACAGGTGCGCGTCGGGAACAAACGCGGCAGGTGGAAATAATAAGCAGCCATGGCAACAAACTCAGGTGTACAAAACAGGCACTCAAGGAGTCCAAAACTAACCAAAAACACAAGTATCTTGAAAACGTAAACAAAAAATATGATCCGGGCAGAGGATCCTAACAGTACCCCCCCCTTAAGGGACAGATTCCAGATGTCCCCTGGACAAACTAAACCCCCCCCAACTATAACAAAGTTCAAGAGTCAAGGGACGGTGGAGGGAGGATTTGGCGGAGGGTCGCCAGGCCACGTGTCCCCGAATCCACCGGGGACGAGTCAGGCGGCGGCGGCGAATGGAACGCCGCTGCCGGAGGCGAGGCGGGCGACCACAGAAAGGCCACATTCGTGGCTGCCGAGAAGGTGGGCGTGAGTGGCGCCAGAAGTTCAACAGCCGGAGAGTTCTGCGACTACGTCTCGGGTGTCGCTGCTGTTTGCGCCACTGGCGTCCATACACTAACCTCCGAGAGCGCCGCTTGCGCAGCCAGACCACTCGAGGTCGCTGAGACGACGATGAGGGCGAGGAAGGTGGCGGCGCCCTGGAAAGGTCCACCGGAGACGAGGAGAGAGTCGTCGTCACCGTGGAAGCAGGAGGCGTCGTCGTCGCCGTGGAAGCAGGAGGCGTCGTCGCCGTGGAAGCAGGAGGCGTCGTCGCCGTGGAAGCAGGAGGCGTCGTCGCCGTGGAAGCAGGAGGCGTGGGCGGAGCCAGAGGCGGAGCAGGCGGAGCAGGCGGCTCGTCTGACGGCGTGGGCGGAGCCAGAGGCGGAGCAGGCGGCTCGTCTGTCGGCGTGGGCGGAGCCGGAGGCGGAGCAGGCGGCTCGTCTGTCGGCGTGGGCGGAGCCAGAGGCGAATCAGGCAATGGAGTATCTGCGAGTGGTGGATGTCTCAGCTGGGCTGCTGGGTTGGCCGTAGGGGGGATCATCACCTGCAGCGCGGTGAGAATACTTCCCAGCTGTCTCTCCAAAGCATCAAGGCGGGCATCTTGGCGTTCCGCCATGGCGTTGACGCAAGCCCCAAGAACGCCAAACTGTTCCTCCTGTTGTCCAAGTTGTTTGGACTGTTGGTGCAATGCCCTTTTTACTGGGTCGGTCTCTACGGGGTCTCGTGTGCTTTGTAGCGATGGAGCAGGAGGTGGAGAGGATGGTGTTTGCAGGACCACCAGGGTTGATGGTGGCGTCAGAGTGGCAGGTGTCCGGGCTGTTGTTGTCGTTGCCGTGGAAACAGGTGCTGGTGCGGAAACCAGACTTGGAGTCGGTGCTGGTGCGGGAACCAGACTTGGAGCAGGTGCTGGGTGGAGGTGGCCTGGCCGGGGGTTGCGGCTTAGCATGCCGAAGGTCTGGTGGCGGAGGCCGGCATGGAGGTTTGGGCTTGGCTGGGCGCAGCTGTGCCTGCCCACTAGCAAAGCACCCAGTACTAGCCCCCCCCTCAAGAAGCGGATCCCAGACGCGTCTTGTGCAGTCTGGAACCGTCTTTAGGGGTGGGAGGGAGGAGGTGAGGAGGTGGGTAGGCTCCTCCCCTTTTGATTGTCCAAATTGTCTATTCTGCTCTTCAATAGTGGACTGTAGGGACGACCAAGAGGGAGAAAACAGAGGAGTGGGCGGAGCTTGAGCCATAGGGAGTGGGGCCAAAGTAATTGGGGGCAGAGCTTGAAAACCAGAATGTGACTGGGACTGACTAGACTTATATTTTAAAAAAATGTCCTGATAATGCTTAATTTTAGAATTAAAGTCATTTGTAAATGGCTGACAGAAAGAATGAACTGAATGTAAAAAAATGTCTTTGTCTATGACGTCATCAGAAATAGGCGAGAGCGCGTCATCGGGGGGCGTGTCGTTACGGGGCGCCAATGGGATGACGTCATAGCTGCAGTCCCAGTGATTGACAGGCCAGTCGGATAACTCTTTGGAAAAGTGATCAGAATAATTATCAAATATTTGAGGAGGGGAATCCTGGGCTGCTTGTTGGTGGCTGTGTTCCGGAGGGAAGAATTGCGGGGGTGGCGCGTCTCTGTCGCGAGCTGAAGCCGTTTTGTGCGACTTCCGCCTTCGCTGACGCGTGCGGGCGGGCTGAGAGCGGACCTCCCCGGGCCAGATGGAGTCGATCGGGACCAGAACACCTCCAGGTCCCCAAATCATCTCGTCATCTGGATTGCAGCGGAGCGTCTCTGCCTCCATCGCTCGGAGGACCATCCACGCACCTTCTTCATCCACCTCCGTCCTGCGCGATGCGAGAGAACTTTTTGCTTGCTTCATACTGTGACGACCGGGGCGCATTGTGATGCGGGGTTCGTTCTCTCAGGAATGCAGACGGGCGTAAACACAGCGTGCAGGTAAGAAAGTATTTATTTAATAAATAAATTATACTGGAACAAAGAAAAGGGTACTCATAGCACATAAGGTAAAACTCAGGAAGACTAGCGTGGGAGCTCGCGAGTAACAGAACCTAGCGTGGAAGCTAACAGGTACAGAGCCAGAACAAAAGTCGTCAACTGTTGCAAAAAGCAAACTACGAAGCAAGAAAGAATGACAGGAAAGGCAGGCTTAAATAATAATGTCAGTGATGACAAACAGGTGCGCGTCGGGAACAAACGCGGCAGGTGGAAATAATAAGCAGCCATGGCAACAAACTCAGGTGTACAAAACAGGCACTCAAGGAGTCCAAAACTAACCAAAAACACAAGTATCTTGAAAACGTAAACAAAAAATATGATCCGGGCAGAGGATCCTAACATTCTCAGTTCGAACATTAAATATCTTGTCTTTGCAGTGTATTAAATTGAATATAAGTTGAAAAGGATTTGCAAATCATTGTATTCTGTTTTTATTTACCATTTACCCAACATCCCAATTTCACTGGTTTTGGGTTTTGTAGTATATAAACATTTACTTTTTACTTAACTTGCATTTGCATATTTATTTAACCTTTCTTTGTCCAGGGGTAAGTCAATTAAAAAATAGAGGCAGCATTTACATGTCAGAGATGTTGAAGTGTGATGATAATCTCTCATCGTCTCTCGTTTACCAACAGAAATCAGCCCTTGAATACTCTTGACGTGTTGGAACATAAATGAAGGTTTAGGATGAACATACATTTTTCAAACATAATATATACAGTACAAAGAGAATGTCTGCAACGTGTAAACAATAAGGAAGCATCCGGTGTTTTTTCTCTCTATAATTACAATTAATTATTAGTTATGATTAATTAAAACAGTACAGTTATTTGACACTGAGCAATGAGCCTTTACTGTCATTTAATGTCTACTTTTACAGCCTGTGCGATATAAAACGAGTAAAACATGAATATGCTATTTGTTTTCCATTTTTTGTTGAAATCCTGTGCTTTTTTAGGTTAATGTTACAAAACCACAGGTTGGTAAATTTATTTTCTTAAAGGCATGCCTAAAAAAAACATTTATAATCACTAATGAGTGGGTGAGATTAAATAAATTATCTTCTTCCTACTCCCTTTCAGGCAAAACTGGACAATCATGCACTATATTAATTTATATTATTATGTTTTGTCAACTTGAACTTCTTTGTGTCATTGCCTGAAATAAATAAATAAATGAAAAATGAAATGAAAAATTTTGCCGCAACTTTTTGAAAAAGCTTCCGCAAATTCGGTCATTTTAGGTTGCCTCCATCACAAAAAAACCTGTGATATCCAGGATGGACTGATACATTTCCTGTTTATCCAAATACTATATAAATATATATACTGTATATTTTAGGTAATCTACAGTTGTAAAAAAAAAAAGAGAAAAATCTGGCAAATTAATTGTTTTTAAAAATAAAGTTTAAAATAAAAAATATAAAATGTAATAGTACTTTTGTAATAGATTTATAAATATTTTGATACAAACCCATTTACAGCCATTTATGTATAAAAAATTCATACGTAAAACTGATTATTGATAGACATAGTACAACTATAGAGTAGATCTTTTTTTTTTTATTGCAACATTCAACTTTACCGTAAATTACTGGCAGATGTGGTTTCAATGGAAAAAATACAGCAAATGAGAAATTACATGAGAAATAACAGTTGGTTGTCATAGATTTTACAATCAACAACTGAATATAGTAAATTATAAAGGAAATAAACAGGACAAAATAAGCCGTTTTTACTTCTAAGAACAGATTGAAATGATCAAATAACCTGTTGGGTAACCCCACAAAGCAGAGGTGAGGGTAAAAAAGCAGCAAGTGTCCGGATGTGAAGGATTGTTCATGGTGGAAAGAATTATAAATCCTGAAAAAATTAACCACTTGTCCAGAAATGGCTGACGGGGCACTCAACATGGACATTTGTGCTTTTGCTTGAGGAGTGCACATGTTGTTCATCAGGAGTTCACTGTGGAATGGCATGAACCTCTGCAGCCAGAAACAGAAATAAAGCAAAAGTTAGATTAACACATTGCCTCCCATTGATGCGGAAACGCCTCAAACCACCCTTCCATCCATCAATTTTCTACCGCTTGTCCCTTTCGGGGTTGCGGGGGGTGCTGGAGCCTATCTCAGATGCATTCGGGCGGAAGGCGGGGTACACCCTGGACAAGTCGCCACCTCATCGCAGAGCCAACACAGATAGACAGACAACATTCACACTCACATTCACACACCAGGGCCAATTTAGTGTTGACAATCAACCTATCCCCAGGTGCACGTTTTTGGAGGTGGGAGGAAGCCGGAGTACCTGGGGAGAACCCACCCTTTTCGCCGTTTTATCAAAGTCAACACTGCCGCAGCCTGTACCTTTGAATGTGGCGTCTACATCAAAGTCACGACAATCAAAACATCACGTCATCGCCATATGACAAGGAATAAAAGCCAAATGGCGGTCAATAAATTTTTTTGCTGAGCCGATCCTCAACCAAGACCGCCCAATCTGGCAAATTTCATGAAACCATCCCAAGCGGAGACGGGTCAGCAGCGCAGAGATGTCCCCAACCGATGCACAGGCGAGCGGTCCACGCCGGGTCCCGACTCTGGACAGCCAGCACTTCATCCATGGCCACCGGACCTGTGTAACTCCCCTTCCACAAGGGAGGGGGGGGGGGGGGGGGGCAGAGGAGAAAAGAACAGAAACGGCAGATCAACTCGTCTAAAAAAAGGGGGTCTATTTAAAGGCTAGAGTATACAAATGAGTTTTAAGATGGGACTTAAATGCTTCTACCGTGTGTTACTCTCTGGGTCTCTCAGCTGCTCAGGCAAATCATATTGTCTGAAAATGCATTTTCCCATCGATTCAATCAATTGGTGCACGAGGGAAAAAAATGGCGAAATCGTCGGGGAAACGTAAAATTGATTCCGAGTGTAGAGTTCTTAAACATCAGTGGACAGTTGTTCAGTGTAAGAAGAAGGCGGTTTGTCTAATCTGCAAAGAGACAGATAGATTTTATATATATATATATATATATATATATATATATATATATATATATATATATATATATATATATATATATATATATATATATATATATATATTTATTTATTTATATAAAGCCCGGCCAAATCTTTTTAACCCAATGCGGCCCCCGGGTCAAAAAGTTTGGGAACCCATGGTTTAAAGACTACAGCTGAGTAAAAACACTGCAAGATAGTTCCACTGATCAGCGTTCTTCAGCACAAAGATGCCCCACAAAAGTTCCTGCATTTCGAAAGCTCCTTTCGTTCTTGTTTCTCTCTGTTGTCAAATTTGTTGTATAAATACACAAGAAATAAGAAATATACAAGTCGCCGCGTATATTCCAATGACGGCCGTGTGTTTGAAAGCGAAGTTCAAGGAACACCCCGACTGTGTTCAACCAATCAGCCTTGGACAGCACAGCCCGCCCTCCAAAAAGGTTCCTGGTCGCTTGGAAAAGTCCCACCTAGCTAAGAGGAACTCTGAAAGGTTCCTGAAGAACTGAATTTACCCGCGTAGTTTTTGGTGAAAACACAAAGGGAACTTTACTTGGGTAAGTATGAAAGTTCCTGAAAAAGTTCCTGCGGTGGAAAAGGGCCTAATGTATGTCTTTATTTTACTAACGTCAGTTCCTTGTACCACATCCGTTTTTTCCCAGCCCCATCCTGTATCAGCAGTCCGGTCTTCAAAATAAAAATACATCAGGAACACCCCACTTTGTCTTTCAGTGTCAGCCAGTGTTCAACCTGTAATGTACAGCTGTGTTGCATTGTTTTACCACAATATTAAATACTATGAACTAAATTGTCAAAGTTTGGACCTGGATCAACCAACAGTATTAATTTATTTCCACTTACAGCAGAGGTCAGCAGAAACAAATTCTCTGGGGCCTTAGTTACACTTAAATTAAATATGGTTTTCTCTGAAAACAACAGTTTACACAATAAAATATACCATATACTTAACTCAGTGGCGGGCCGTGCGTTTCCCACCTAGGACTTCAATGATTACCTCTCAAAATACCATAATTGATGTCCCCACATGACCATTGCTGGATAAATACTATACAGAAACACATTTACACCCTACTGGGCATTGTACAAAACGTGTTATTTTCTGGCGCATTTAAAAATCAATAAACCCGCATCAGCAATTAAAACATATCTTATGTGGTACTGTCAAAATTAAAATTGCAAAAAACATTTTAAAACGTGAAAAAATAAAGAAATAAAATCTGAACTCACATTTCATCGACAGCTGAGCTAGCTTCCGGGGTTGGCCGAGATGGTCTCACATGATGTAGTTTCTCTTTAAATATCCTTCTTGAAAATGGCCTCGCAAATATATGTGTTGTCTTGTCTAATCCTTAAAAGATGCAGACGATGCGTGTTGACTGAGTTCTTAAAGTTTACTCCACAGCGTGCTCATCAAACACATTCCGCTAAACGGCTAAACGGGGCTTCTTCACTACTGTGGCATGGAATTCTTATGTTACCTAGCTCATAACATCACTATATATCTGCTTCAGGCCATCTAGAAGGCCTTACTGACAACAACTCGTGATCTGATTGGCTATTGCAACTGTCTATTAACTGTATGTCCCCGTTCACTTACAGTGCACAGACGTCCACATTGCTGAATTTGAAGGCTTCGGGCAGATTTGGTACAGCATGACAACATAAGCGAGCTGAATTCTGATTGGATACAAACTAAAAACAACAGCACTGGAAGGAGCATAATATGGCATGAAGAGAATATGAATACTTTTAGTTATATTTAGGGAAAGTAGATTAAAAAAATACTTTTATCTTTAATTATGATCATGATTTCTGGTTATGTTAGGCCAGCAGAGAAGGCCTTGCTGGCCCTGACAGCACACCACTGACTTAACTTCTTCTTCCTGTAGAAATTAAGGTATGATTTTTCTGAATGATTAACAGTCCTATGCTGTAAATTTAAACGTATAATGTGCAAAATCTTGAATTTTTACAGAATAAAACCGCACATTTTAGAGTATTTGTATGCTTCTGACATTGCGGTATTTGCTAATGCATTTTACCATTTTTTTAAATTATTCTTACCGTAAAGTCATGTGTTTTCTACATATCATAACCATCATGATTTAGGTTATCTACTGTTTCTTGGTGTGCAGGAATCCACTGCATGTACTACTGGGATTGACTATTTTTTATTTCACTGTGTTTTACTGTTTCTATTTCAAGGGGCTGTTTGCAACATTTACTCAGATTTCTGCAGGGCACCAACTTTCAGTGTACATATAGTTTTATAACATTATGAGTGCCCTCTAGATTTAAAATAACACTCTTTAGTCATCTTTACACTCTTTTTAATTCAATATAGTAGGCCTAATGCTGTCTGAGGCTGAGCCAATCAGTAGCCACGATACTGAGCAGCATGCTCTGATTGGTTTGGTCTCATTTAAAGGCCAATAGTATTGATATTCTTAGTTCATTTAGCCATTTTGATGCTAATAACACATACATATATTTTTTCTTGAATGTGTTGTTTTTCCAAACAGTAACAAAGTATGTCAACAATCGCCTGGATGTTGAGAATGCAACGCTGGGAGATGAAGCGTGTTTATCAGCTGACAAGGCGGGCTGGTACCGGGCCCCTGGCACTGCGGGCCTCTTTGTTTCATTAGCATCATTTGATTACCAGTGCCTCAATGTATCACTGGCATCGCATTTTCAGCCGAAGGCGCCGTCTGCGTTTGAGTGGGCTGATAGTGGAAGAAATGTGACTCAGACGCATCTCAGGCACACAACACATCCTCACGTACGTGTCAGAAGAGACAAACATTGTGGTAAAGCGTGAGCTTTTAATGCACTGAGGCATTTTCCTCTTTATAAATATGTTGTGGCAGTCTGAAAACTCACACGCTAAAACATAATTTGATAACTTTGGAAAGCCAGTTGCTCATCAAATAAAGCGGCGCAACCTTCGTAAAACAATTTGTAGGCAAATATAGTTTTACAAACCCTGGCAACGCATGAAATTAGTTGGTCTAAGTCAATAATGACATCATCATCCATTTTGTATAATTGGCCGTTACAGGCTGGTCCTTTTTATGGGCACCGTAGGACGGACAAAAAGTGAGCAAAAAATAGGAAAAGCAAATATGTTTATGAATTCAAATTAAATGTCTTCTATCACTTCTTTTTGTTTTTGGAGGGAGGGGCCGACAGCAATTGTTGAGAAGAGCAATACATGTTCTGTACATCTGGTAGAGTCTCCAAAAGTCTCCTGTAAGAACAAAAAAGTTGCTAGATATGTTGCTTTCTGAAAAAGAAGAGTCTCTAAATTGGCAACACTGACCCTTACTGCTCCAACTTCGTATTATCTGGCAGACCAGGTGCGTGTGAAATGTGTGAAGAAGCAGAATTGGCATAATGACAAAAAGCGACATTCCCAGACTAGACCTGTGTTAAATTCCGAATTTGGAATTTCAATAGAATTTAAATTGAATTGGCTCCACTCAATCTTACGTGGAGGGGAGGAAACAGGTGGTAGAGGTGAATGGCACCGTGTGTCCCCCCCCCCTCTCAGTAAGCTGTGGAGTCTCCCAAAGCAGTATATTAGGGCCTTTACTGTTCCTAATATACATAAACGACATGTCATCAGCATGCGACTGTGAATTGTTCTTGTTTGCGGATGACTCGGCCCTGCTGGTATCAGACAAGGACAAGTCACAGGTGGAGAAAATCCTCAGTGCTGAACTCTGTAGAACTTGCACCTGGCTCGCTGACAACAAGCTATCCATACACTTGGGTAAAACGGAATCCATCCTATTTGGGTCCCACATAAACCTTAAGAAAGTCAATGACTTCACTATAAAAGTGGGTGACATTGTTATCACCAGAAAAGATGAGGTCACCTATGTTCCATTCTAAAGGCCAATCTTTCCTGTGATAAAATGGCAACCAAGGTAGTCAAAAAGGTCAACCAACGATCGAGATTTCTCTATAGAATCTCCTCTCTGGTCAACAAAAACACCATGAAGATTCTAGCCGGAACTCTCATTGAACCCTTTTTCAATTACGCATGCACCTCCTGGTACCCTAGCACCTCCAAAACCCTCAAATCTAGACTCCAAACATCCCAGAACAAGCTAGTCATATTACTTCTAGACCTCCACCCCAGATCACCCCTCACTCCTACCCACTTCTCCAAAGTGGGCTGGCTCAGGGTGGAGGACAGAGTAAAACAACTTGCACTGAGCCTAGTCTATAAAATCCGCTACACCTCCCTGATACCGAAGTACATGTCAAACTACTTCCTTAACGTAAATGACTGCCATAACCACAACACCAGAGGGAGCTCCACTAACCACGTTAAACCCAGATTCCGATCTAACAAAGGTTTTAACTCATTCTCTTTCTATGCCACATCAATATTGAATGCACTCCCAACAGGTGTAAAAGAAAGGGCATCTCTATCCTCCTTCAAAACCGCACTAAAAGAACACCTCCAGGAAACTTCAACCTTAAACTAACACCCTCCCTTCCACATCCTACCTCCCTAGATTGTAGATAATCAAATGTAAATAATCAAATGTAGATACTTATTCTTAGGCTTTCTGATCTCTCTCTCTCTATGTCCACTACTTGCTGTACATATCCTACTAAGTCAGTCCTACACTGTTCCAATGTCTATTTCTCTGATTATGCAATTATTGATAACTGAAGTGTTGATATCAACCAAACCTACCTGCATGTAACTTCCTATCTCTGCATCCTGGGGTCATGCTATTCGAGTTCCTGACACTATGATTGATGATTCTACACTACATTTACCACACTTCCTAGTGGTGTAGAATCAGATCATGTGTATTGGATATGCTTTGGCATTGAAAATGATAATTGAATGATATAAAAAGATAATCGATATGTATTTATCATTAATTCTGTATTATTATTCAGTCAGATGGAGATTGATGAATGTGGCATGAGGTGGCGACTTGTCCAGGGTGTACCCCGCCTTCCGCCCGAACGCAGCTGAGAACTTGCTCCAGCACCCCCCGCGACCCCAAAAAAAAGGGACAAGCGGTAGGAAATGGATCGATGGATGGATGGATAAATAAACAAACACTACCACTTCAATTATTGCAGAAGACTCCTTATCAATTAATCAATCAATCAAAATGTTTTTATATAGCCCTTAATCACAACTGACTCAAAGGGCTTCACAAACTCACAACAACATCCCTTGATCTAAACCCACATCTGGGCAAGAAAACTCAAAAGACTCAAGCTGGAGAAAAAGAAGAAACGTTGAAAAGGGACGGCAGATGTAGGGACCCTCCTTCCAGGGTGATCCGCTGCAATGGATGTTGAGTGGGTATAATAAGTTAATAGATAATGTGATTAACGGCCTGTCCACTTACAAACAATAAGGAAGTACATTTTTTTGTTATTTCTAATACATACACTATTCAATGAAAAGATTTGTGAGCAGTCTCTATCTTGCTGCCATGGCGACTGTAGCATATTGGCGTTACCGAACTTCATTCGAAGGTGCTAGATTTTCTATCACAGGACAGCACAAAAACATGTCCTTGGAGGATTGAAAAGAAAAGATTTCACATCCATAGAAAATGCATTCTTTTCAACATTACGGGACTGAATGGAAGTCCTTCCAGTTTCTCCCTTACAAATGCAAGTGTGATCATTTGAAGCCTCAGTGGGAATTAGGGCTGGGCACATTTTGGTATTGATCCGATAAGAAAGTAAGTACTGATACTTTTTTTCAGTGAATGATTTTGTGATTTTGCCTTATATTTGTTGATCATGATTATAATCAGAATAAACCAAAGCAAAAATGAACACACATGATGACAAATCTTGTCTTACTTTTTTTTCTGTTTATCATTTTGTCTTATTTGACTAAAGCGCCCTTTTCATGTTTGTCCATTGTTTAGCATTATACTGAAGTGATCAGAAATAATGATACTTTTTCCTTTGACAGACCCATAAAGTGTGACTTTCTGTGATGACATCTTACTGTGAGTTCATCTGGGTTCATTTCTGTGAAAACTATTGGCCGATTTAAAAATTTGGAGGCAGGATTTAAGCTTCCCAATGGCATGTCACTAATTCAGATAATACAATTGGGCTAGGCGATGTTGCACATTTTGGTGTCGAGCCAATCCCAAGTAAATGAATGGCCACTAATGCTGGGTTGCATATGACGTCACATCCACGTTGCTTGGTGTCGGTGTAATGCACATGAAGGCAAACAAGCTTGAGCCTAACGATAAATCAAGTGGAAGACACGTTAGTGACTGAAGAGTTTGAGCTGAAAATGCCACTAAGCGAGAGATAGAAACAAGCTTTTAAAAGAGTCCCAAAAGAAGTGGTTCATGAAAGCAATAAAGTCAGGGAAATTACAAAAGTGTGTCGAGGGAAATGGCTCCACAACATGTCGCTTTCATCTTATGGAGTACAGTCGGACTCTGCTCGTGTCTGCAGTGATCACTTTGTAAAAAGTTTCATTTGTTTGAGAAACTTTCTGTGATGCAATCGGGTTTATTCTTCACTATAGAGGTAGTGTTTGAGAGCAGAACTAAGTGTAAACTAAGGACAAGACATCACTTTATTTGGTTTGTGTTCTTTTAAGTTACGTTATGGTTGGTATGCCTAAAAAATAACTACGAAGACTATTGATTGTAGAAATAAACTAACGTCATGTTAAGTCCTAGTAATACATATTGTAATTGTTGGTCCAATCTATTGTTGATTTTCATAGGTCAAAATAAAAGCTAGTTGTTGTTGTTGTGCAGGAAAGCCAAGCCAAGTGCTTTCTTTGACATGCATGACCACGCCATTGCGTCTTTTTGGTGCTATTTGTTAGCATCAAAAAATATCCTTAATAGTATAAATAAACAAGATTAATAAATCTCTCGTAGGCTCAACAGCATATACTGAATCTTGTTATCGCTAAATATTGTTGGAGACCATACATTGCTGAACAACATGGAATTATAGCTAAACAATGAGACAAAATATGAACATTACACCATTAAAACAACTGCAGACATGAATTGTACATGACAGCGAAATATTTGTAGCAGGAAATCAACTGCAAAAACCAAATGTATCCTTTTTCTCATTAGCATCGCAATCACAGCAGCACAGCACTCGTTATGTCAATCAAATACATTACTTACCGATGCACAAATAAGTCCAATATTGTCTTTCATGGATTAATGCTTAATTGGTGCCAATGTAAAGACATGTGTCTCCAATCTGTGCGGTCGAGCAGCAACTTGAACAGTCGACTTCGGTGAGGATGAATGGTTTAAATCTTTAGAAAATTATTAGTGTTTAAATCCACTCCATCCAAGTTCAATATTTTGTCATGATAGCTTGTATACTTGCCTCTAAACCTTTTAAACTACACTCAAATCTGCACTGATGCATGCATGTAAACAAACAGTAGCCTAATGGGACCTTTGCCCTCCACCTGAAGCCCGTAAGTGCCTCGAGGTTATGTGATTGCAACCCCAGCAATAGCCGATACCGATACTGATACCAATAAGTTTTTACTTTTTTAAGACAATAAATTTTTTTTGTAATTTGGGATTCAATTTGTTGAATGTGATCATAACCAGAAGAAAATTAAGATATTTTTTTTATCATCAAACTTATTTGTAAACACTATATGGACGTAACATGCACAGTACAATAAATGAACATTATAAAACACAGTAAAATAAGCATTAGAAAAAGTATAGATTTATCGAACTGATATCGATCTGACACTTAAACTGACCTTGGTATATAAATATGAATTCATCTAAATATTGATATTGATTAGTTGATCGCAGACTTCAAATATTGGTATTGGTTTTGTACCCTATAGACCAACAACGTTCATATTTATTTAAATAGTGTGAAGTATGATAACAGTGCTTTCGTTATCCATACACAGTATGGGTTTCAAAAGGGTTTCTCAGTTTGGCACAAAATAAAGCAATCGATCTTGCTCTCTAATGGATGTGGTAAGAGTATGTTCTGTATAACTGCAAATGCACCTGTGTGTATATTATCTATACTACATCAAAGTATGCTATATGTATTCGTTCCAGGGATTCAGTCCAATTCAAATGGTTTGTTACCCCCCCCCCCCCATTTGCCCTTCAAACACTATTCATCCTTGTAGTGCCATGGCAACAAGGAACACGGCAAAGCAGTGACAGATATGAAAAGGGTTATGTAAGACATATTTAAATGAAGCTGGGTTGCGTATTAAAATGTACCACTGACAAGCATAATTGCAGGTGGTTCAATGGTGAAAACAGTAGTTTTCCAGTTTAACACATACTCATGTTTGTGACGAGTTGTAGAATTCTACTTAAAAGGTGTCCGACCTTGCTAGAATTTGTGTTAGTGTTTCTGTGTGTGTGGAAAAAAACGAATGACTGTTCATTGGTGTTACCATATTTGTATTATTGTCTTGCGATATGGGGCAATAATTACAAAAGTGCACTTTATTCATCAACCACACTGCAAAAAAGGGCCTTTAATGCTGGTTGTAGACAACAAACACCCTATATGCATGAAATTGAACATTTTCAAACCACTAAAATGTCACACAAAGCAAAGCACAACAATATACTAGGGCTGTCAAGTGGTACATTTTTTAATCAGATTAATCACACTTGAAACCTGTGATTAATCATGATTAATCACAGGTTATTATTTGCTTGCAGAAATTACATTTGCTGAAGAAATTACCCCAATATCAACATGGTAGTCAGAACGTTTTTAAATGTTTTACTGAACTGCAAGTCATTTATTTGCTCAGAACTTGGTGAAAATAAGTATAGTAAAAATTGAGTTCATATTTCGAAAGCTTTTGCAGTTTGCAATAATCTTGCAAACAAGATACAATTACTAATCGTTAATGTAGTAACTGCGCTCATAAACAACTTGACATAGTGCACCCTTTACTCTTCTTTAGTTGAAACAGTTGTTGAAACAAACAATTTTGTTGACCTTTTTCAGATGACAATGCTGATCTCTTTTTTTTGGTACACAGCTCGTTGTGATTACTTACAGATGTCCAACGTTCTCCAGGAGGCAAAATAAATTCACATTCAGATTGTAGTTGCAACTTGATGCTGTGGTGATATGAATGAAATCTTCTTGCAGGACTTGGTGTTAAATGTGAAGTAAATAATAATAATAATAATAATAACAATAAGAATAATAAGAATAAGAATAAGAATAAGAATAAGAATAAGAATAAGAATAAATAAATAAAATAATAATAAATAATAAACAATAATAAATGATAAATAATAATAATAATAATAAAAATAAAAATAAAAACAGGTGTTAAATGTCCTGCATGCGGTGGCTGTCCGTTTAGCAAAAGCATATGTTTAACTGTGGTACTTTAGTTGACGACATTGAGTCTGTAAACTTTGCCATCATAGCGTTTCTCCTCGGCTTGTTGTTGCTATCTCTGCTAGCATGTAGCTTTCGGCACGAGCAGAGCACCAGCTGACCGGCAGCAGCCGTCACTGCTCGCTGAGAATAGTGACTGCTGCTAGCTTTCACTTCAGAGTCTCAAAGACACAAAAAAGTCTCCACGATCCGCTTATCCGAGGTCGGGTCGCAGGGGCAGCAGCGTAAGCAGGGAAGCCCAGACTTCCCTCTCCCCAGCCACTTCGTCCAGCTCCTCCCGAAGGATCCCGAGGCATTCCCAGGCCAGCCAGGAGACATAGTCTTCCCATCGTGTTCTGGGTCTTCCCCGTGGCCTCCTACCAATCGGACGTGCCCTAAACACCTC
Source organism: Nerophis lumbriciformis (assembly GCF_033978685.3). Taxonomy (NCBI): domain Eukaryota; kingdom Metazoa; phylum Chordata; class Actinopteri; order Syngnathiformes; family Syngnathidae; genus Nerophis; species Nerophis lumbriciformis. The sequence continues at coordinate 35,749,852 of NC_084552.2, forward strand.
CCTAGGGAGGCGTTCGGGTGGCATCCTGACCAGATGCCTGAACCACCTCATCTGGCTCCTCTCGATGTGGAGGAGCAGCGGCTTTAGTTTGGGTTATGACCGAAAGGACAAGATCACAGGTAAAAGCGGTCGGGGAAAAAAAATCAATTTTTTAAAAATGAGAATCGATTCTGAATCGCACAACGTGAGAATCGCGATTCGAATTCGAATCGATTTTTTTCCCACACCCCTAGTATATACATTATCACATTCACAAAGCATTAACCATAGCTATCAGGCCCAGGAGATCTTACCATTAGCTTGACCATGCAGGCTGGGATAGAACCAGTAACCCTCCGTCTACAGACTGCCATCTTATAGGACGGCCACTTTACTAACTGAGCCCTGCCGACAATTCATACTAATCTCAATTTGTTTCTGTATCATGTAATGTTCACTGGAAATCTTTCTGAAGTTAACTGAACCTATTATTATGGGTTTTTTAATACGTTTTCGTGTTTTTTCCAAAACCCTTCTTGCTTAGTTGTGATGGGAAATGTGTTGTCAACTTGACAACAATTGTCCTTCTGACTGAAAGCGAAAATCACTTTTAACAATGTACCCCCTTTATCAAAAATGCATATTGAGTCGTTCCACTTCAATAGCAACAAAAAGAAAGGTAAAATTACATTAAATCTATTTGTGGCGGCATGGGAGAAAATGATGTATAAGTTTCACTTTTGCATCTATTTGACCATAACTGTGTTCAAGGACCCTCGATTAAAGTTAGAGACAGAGGCGTCATTAGTTTAAAAGACAGGCGGAGGCTCTACCCTTAAGAGATGCAGTAATAATATGTATTATTATGTATTATATTAACCACTGATGATAATTATACACAAATCAGTTAATCTCTACTGTACACTCAAGTAAAGGAAAACTTGACAGATTTTTTTATCATAATTAAATAAATAATGATTATTTAAGTTCTTATTTCGGCCACTTTATATTGAAATTGTTGGCTCTTTTTTGTACCAAAAATATATCAAAAACAAAATTAAATTATTTAGGTGGCTTCACCTCAATATGTTGTAGATATGTCTAGATATGCTAATGCCATCGATAAAAAGTCAAAAATCTAATTAAGGTTTTTACATGAGTTTTAGGAAGCTGGTTTTAACCAAATTCATGCAATATTTAGTTTTTTGGCGCATGTGACCATACCAAGTGTGTTGGGATGGGGGGGGGGGGTCCTTTCAGGGCCCAGAGTTTGGTGCTATGCCACTGATCGATACTATCAACATTTGGATCACTCTGTCCAGATTGCTTTCTTTGCTTCGGACAAATTCCATTGTTGAGCTATGTTCTTTGGACTTTAATCATTTGTCTGTTAGCCTCTTTCAAAGAATCAGTAGCTCACAATGATCAAGCCGAGTGTGTCAGCAAACTATCCTAACTTTGGGAATGGTTTTAAACATGCAACACATTTCTTGATTTTATCTTCCCTTTTGTCTCCTCCTTTAGGTGTCACGGCTTTCACCTTGAAATAAAATCAGTATGCAGCGCAAGCATTGATAGACCCATGAAAATGTAAATGATTGCACGTTGTGGCAAAAAAAGTGGGAGTGGGCAGATTGTGCACCAAATGAGCCGTGTGCCTTCGGGGGGCCAGTAAAATTATTCTGGTATGTGAGGGCTGTCCAAAAAAAAACCGGAATGCTTACGTGCCTGATGATGTCACAGCAATCTCCATTTTAAGGTTGCAAGATGAGCAGAGCAGTAGGCACTCTTAGGGTTATGTTTGTGTTCAATGCTGAATATTGTTATGTCCTTCCAATAAACCCTTATCTTGTCAACATATCTTTTCTATGACAGTGGGACCCGTTTAAGTCAATGCTGATGTTTTTGGCACACTAACTGCAAAGATGTGGTGGTGATCCAGACGCAAGAAAATTCATGTTGTTTTTCCAAAAGGAGATATATTAATAAAATATCAGTTACATGAAAAAAACGACACCATTAGCATTCACAGTCGTTTTGGTGCCTGCTGTCTCCAAATCAGCCCTTAAGTCATTCATTATCAGCTCAAAGATGGAGCTGTTGGACAGACAATATGTGTAGTATTTGTATTTCTGACAGAAATATGTCCATTGTCGATTCTCTCTTTCCATCGTCTGTCATCGCAGCGAGCGTCTCCTTTTGACAGCAGCGCAGATATTTGTGCATAACTGGGCTAGTTTCAGCGAATATTCCAAAGGTGCCAGATACAGATGATGGACATATACTGTAGTCTTGATAAATCAAAGTGCGAGTGCTAAATAAGTAAATTTGCATCTCCTCTTAGTATTGTGTGCATTCTATATGTTCTGTAGAGGTACGAAATTTGGATTTCAGAAGTGGGGGGGGGGGGCACAATTGGTTTAAGTACAAGACGTTTCGGGGGAGCATGGTTCCATCCATTTACCCACCTCCTTCCGCTTACCCGAGCTTGGGTCGCAGGGGCAGCAGCCAAAGCAGAGAAGCCCAGACTTCCCTCTCCCCAGCCACTTTGTCCAGCTCCTTCTGGGGGATCCTGAGGCGTTCCCAGTCCAGCTGGGAGACAGAGTCCCTTCAATGTGTCCTGGGTCTTTCCTGTGGACTCCCACCCGTTAGATGTGCCCTAAACACCTCCCCAGAGAGGCGTTCGGGTGGCATCCTGACCAGATGCCGGAACCATCTCATCTGGCTCCTCTCGATGTGGAGGAGCAGCGGCTTTACTCTGAGCTCCTCCCAGATGACAGAGCTTCTCACCCTATCTCTAAGGGAAAGCCTCGCCACCCAACAGAGGAAACTAATTTCGGCCGCTTTTACCCATGATCTTGTCCTTTCGGTCATAACCCAAAGCTCATGACCATAGGTTAGGATAGGGATGTAGATCGACTGGTAAATTGAGAGCTTTGCCTTCCGGTTCAGCTCCTTCTTCACCACAACAGATCGATACAGGGTCCGTGTCACTGCAGATGTCGCACCGATCCGCCTGTTGATCTCATGAGCCACTCTTGTCTCACTTGTGAACGGGACTCCGAGATACTTGAAGTTCTCCACTTGGGGCAAAATCTTCTCCTCAACCTGAAGATGGCACTGCGCCCTTTTTCGGGCGAGAACCATGGACTCGGACTTAGAGGTGATGATTCTCATCCCAGTCGCTTCACACTCAGCTGTAAACTATTTGAATCAAACCTTAATTTGCAATACCTTTATTTAGATGCATGTTTTACATTGTTAGGAATACATGATAAACTATCTTCACTGCATAATAACAAAATAAACAGTAAAGGAACAAGTGTGGTCTAATCACAAAATAAAAAATCTGAATTGGACAAGAATCAAACCCATAATCATCCCTTTCTGCAAAAAGATCATGCACACCACAGTCTGACATGACACCTACAGTACTGCCTTCAAATATGTATATATGAATATATATATATATATATATATATATATATATATATATATATATATATATATATATATATATATATATATGTATATGTATATATATATATATATATATATATATATATATATATATATATATATATATATATATATATATGTATATGTATATATATATATATATATATATATATATATATATGTATATGTATATATATATATATATATATATATATATATATATATATATATATATATATATATATATATATATATATATATATATTATATTGCCAAAAGTATTTGGCCACCCGGTGCTTGAAAAAGTTAATGATGTCACTTACCAGTTTAACAGCAACACAAAATTGTTTTTAAATAATTTCTATCATAAATGTCTCTCCTGTAAATAATCATGACTCGCTCTCACTCGCATCTGACCATTGATTGTTCAGCTGGCAAGAAGGCAGCCCTAGACAGCCAATCAATGAGCTTGGGGGGGGGGGGGGGGTCTAAAGGGACAGGCTTTAGTCTGAGCGGTGCTTTTCCGCCTGGCACAAGCGTTTGACTTTCCTCCATTCAATAGCGTTACATTCTTTTTGGACATTAAAAAGACCAAGGGACAAAAACTGCCTTTTGAAAAAGTGCAGGAGAGATGCCCCCTCTCCCACCGAATGACGTCCATGATTCTGCATGTACGGATTTTTAATAGAAAGTTTCTCATTCTTTATGTCGACAAAAGCTTCTACATTATATGTCGACGTTAACTTAAAGGGGACCTATTAGGCAAAAACAATGTTTTTAACATATTGGTACCTCCATCCATCCATTTTCTACCGCTTATTCCCTTTGGGGTCACGGGGGGTGCTGGAGCCTATCTCAGCTACAATAGGGCAGAAGGCGATGTACACCCTGGACAAGTCGCCACCTCACCACAGGGCCTACACAGATAGACAATATTCACACTCACATTCACACACTAGGGCCAATTTAGTGTTGCCAATCAACCTATCCCCAAGTGCCTGTCTTTGTTTATTTAGGATCTACATGAACCTCAAAAAATGTAAATCAAACCATGGAGGAATGGCTTAGATTTTTATAAAACAATCTTGCCTTCCTTCATGCTTCCTCCAAACGAACCGTTCGTAATTTGCCGCATTAGTCATATACTGTATGTGTGCATATATATATATATATATATATATATATATATATATATATATATATATATATATATATATATATGGTAAAAACTTAGAAAAGGGCTTTGCGCAAGTTAGTAATTGTTGTCCGACGTAGTCAATAAGCTCCTTACTTTTCCTCTATTATCTTGTTGTGGGGCACACTGGCTCGTACATGCACATGCATCCTCCGCTGTTGCCATTTCCAATAGTAAGTATACTATATTCTATTAGTATAGTTCTAACTTATATCTGTCAGTAGATACATGGCTGATGGGTTGGAGACACAGTCGAAGGGGGCTTGGCCTGCAGGAGGTCTTCGTGCCTAAACAAGGCCGCCCACAAAACATCCTGAAGAGACAGTCAGAAAGCGGTTTGAAGATGGTCTGTAAAACATAAACTATGCAAACTTTTGACCAAAAGAACCACCATTACATGTTATGTAGACCACAAGGAAGTGCTTCAAATGTAGAAAAAAACAACAGAAGAAGAACACAGTGGACCAGGACTCATGCTGACACAAAACCGAATTGGGTTCCACTTTAATAATGTCGACTTAGCCATGTTGTACTGAGCAGCCATGACACAGAGGGATCTACAACGTCCGAATAAGTTCATCATCACAATTGTCCTCGTCACCATCACTAGTCCAATTGCGGTTGTGTTGTTAAAAATGTGCCAAAAAGAAAAAGCAGAACCCACAAATTGCGATGCTCACTGAGCTGAAGTCCTGCAAGAAACTGCAGCTTACTGCCAATATGTCATCTGCCTCACAGTCACCACACACACACACACACACACACACACACACACACGTACCCACACACACAATTTTGTCTTTATGATGTCGTAAGGGTTTCCCACAGCTGCAATAAAATTGCCTAATAGAAGCATAACGACATAATGTCAGTGTTGCTAAAGCACAGCAGTTGAGCACCAAGTGTGCAACAATCAACAAATGTGTGTGTCGCAGACACACAACACAATTGCCAAGCTCAGTTTTTATTGCTGAGTCCTGATCCAATGCAGTGTGTGTGTGTGTGTGTGTGTGTGTGTGTGTGTGTGTCGGTGAAGGTCATCGTTCTGATTCATTACCTGGAGCCTCTGAGTGACGAGTCCAATTGGATCATTATTATCCCTAACGGTTGGTTGCACAACATTTACTTTGCTGCCGTCCTCACCTTCCGTCTGGATTAAGGTGATGAACTGTGTCTTCAAGTGATGAAAGGAGAAAGGGCCACGTTTGACACTAGTCCAAAGTGCGGCCCAGGGGCTTGTTTTTTTCTATTGGTCCAGCGCACATTTTTAAAAATACAACAAACAAGAACGTGGAAAAGTTTTTGATGGAAACATCCATCCATCCATTTTCTACCGTTTGTCCCTTTCGGGGTCGCGGTGGGTGCTGGAGCCTATCTCTCAGCTGCATTCATTTTACTTTTATTTCTATTGTTTCTCCCAACTGTGTTTGCACTACAGACTATTCTACATCATGTGTGCGACGTAGCAACGAGACACACCTGCTTCCCTGTTAGTGGGGTTTAAAATCAAATGGCTGCAGAAGGAAGACGTCGGACTTGTGAGTGTTGTCCTCCAGTTTCTTTTACAACAGTCCAGTTTCTTTAAATCAATGTTCGTAGCCTGCAAGAAACAAAAGACTTCCATCAACTCCTCATGTTTGTGCCATTTGTGCTAATCTGCTCCTGCTGTACCTTCTTGCTGAGTTTTGTTTTTTATTAGATCTATTAGTGTGCCTCATTTTTGGTCGTTTTTTTTTTGTTCCAAACTATTGTATGTACTGGATTTTTGTATTTTTACCAACTCTGCCTGTCTTTGTTCAATCATACACAAAATGTGAGAACAAGTTGAAATGTTGATAATAATATTAATACACATTGTCAACTATGACTCAAAGCTAAGATACAAAAAAGACTTCTTGGCATATCTTTGTTGGCTTCATTGACATTTTTAAACAGGGAACAAGTACTAAAAGACTGTGAAATGTGGCACTAAACGGAACAATCGACAACAGGTCGACTTTTTTGAACAGCCGCTTTTAAGCCACCTGACTTGACCGGAGTCACAACGACTGAAAACCACCACAAAATGATCAAATTCAGGCGACTGAGCTGCCAGATTTGTGCCCCCCAATAATCGTTTTACATCACTGTAAAAGTAAAAACTGTACTATTTTTATTTTTGCGGCAAAGTTTAGGTGGCTTAGCTGCCATTTTTCCGCTACAATTGTTTTTACAGTGCATTACTATAAATTGAAAAACTGTACCACTTATTTTTACAGTAAAATTCTGCCTCTGAGCTGCCAGTTTTTCCCCATAAAATCTATTGATTTTACACATAACAGGTAGGATAATACAATTTTGTGTTCATATTTATATGTTGTACTCTTTTTTTATTATTATTTTTATACACAGCCTGATTAATTAAAGGTTTGCGTGTACTAAAACATGTTCCAACTTTATAGCACGCGCAAAGCTGATCTACTAAACGTGTGCAAAGTGGATTCCGTCTGTTATGTGAGCAGAATAAGGCGTGCAATCCATTTTGCATCTGTGTCTTCATTAATATGTAGATTATATGCTCATTAGCAAAACGCCCACAGTATTGGGAGGAGATAATGCAAAAATAAATTATACAGCACCGCAATGTGATTTATCATCGTTTTGCTAGCACTATTTAGCGTTTTATTTAGCACCTCTGAAAAGTACGAGCAAACTGACACCGTTACGCACACGGCTGCAGGTGTATTTAAAATAAATATCAGAAATCGGTTGTACAGCAACATCATTTTATAATTTTTCACTGCATGCTGGGTGAGTTAACGAGCTCATTAAAAAAATTAATTCATGCGTTTTGGTGTCTGCTGGTGTTTTTTTTAGTGATGTTAGTTTTTCATTTCGTATGTATATTATTAACATATCTCCTACATGAAAAAAACCTCCTTGAAATTTTTTTGTGTCTTGAGCCAAATAAGTGCAGCCTCTCTCCCATGATGAGCGCATCTGCGATGCACAAAAATAAAAGTGGGTTTCACTGTGGGTGCACCGGACTGCTTCTAAAATGCCCATAAAAAGTGGTACATGTCTGCGGCTTGCATGACAGCAAAACGCCACAAGTCGGGGCATGAAAACGCAAATGTGCAGGAAATGATCGAGTGTCTCTGTGGTGAAAGCTGTATAGTACACGCAAAATCCTAATTTAAATAAGGCAACCTGCACCAGTTATGAATAGCACGTGCAATGTCAGTAGATCCCAGGCAACACGCCCACTAATAATAGACGCAATTATATAGATTGCACACGGTGTTTAGCACGTAGTATTTGGATTGAATCAAGCGTATAATATTATAGATGCATTATTTCCAGGTAATATACAGTTACTTCCTGCATTGTTAAAATGCCCTGTACACTAAAGTTGATTTCTAAGAAGGTTATTTATAGTGTTTTATTGTGCCACAACGTTTCTTAGGTGAGTGAAAATATTTAAAATGATCTTTATGTCAAAGCATGAGGATACCAAAAGAAAAGGAAAAAGAAAGGTACAACTTAATGGAATGTTCACAATGAAAACACAACCCAGATGAAATGATAATTAATATTTTTGCATATTTCCCACAAATAAACCATCAATTGTGAACTATTCAGATCCAAATCATATCTCATAACTATCAAAAGTGATTATTTCCTTGAATAAAAACGAGTACATTCATAAAAATATCTAAAGAAGAAATCTTTCTAACGGCTCTTCAAGATCCGGCTCCCCTCAGAGAGCCACAAATCCCACCTCTACTTGCTGCCTGTTTGACCGTATTTTTCTGATGTTAAATACTGTATATGTTGTGTCTCAATAAAGGTTGAAAAACACCGTTTTAGTTGATGTCTTACTTGTATCCGTCAGCCTTACCTGCAGCCAGCGAGCAAAGGCAAAGACATCTGCACTGCCACTCTTTTCTTTTTTACATTTCAAAATCTAATTTGCAAGTATTATATATTAGACTTTGCATGCAGTTGCCATTCCAAGAGGTTAGATGATAGTAAGACTATGGTGTGATGCCTATAGTAAAAGAGTTAGGGTTAGTTCAGGGGTGTCAAACGTACGGCCCAATGGCCAAATCAGGTTTTATCCGGCCCGCAGGATGAGTTTGCCAGGTATAAAAATGACCCTGAAATTTTTTAATGAAAAAAACAGCTGTTCTAAATATGTCCACTGGATGTCGCAATAGCAAGTATTTGTATATTTGTAGATAATGCTACATATAAATACAAAATAAACCACATGATGTTAGTACATCAGTCGAGGAAAATGATCAAACTACCGGTACATAAATAGCACACTGTGATTTTGATATATTTTTTTTATCTTGATAGATTGAAAATTAACACCAATGAGTTGACTGATGAACATTATCACATAATTTGTTCAGAAAATATAAACAATGACAAATAAAGTATATATACTATTAACCACAACAAATAATTGTAAAAAAAATAAATAATAATAAATAAATAAATAAAAAAACAGAATGTGCTTGTTATATTTTTAAACAAAGGAAACAATCTGAAGTTGTCTTTATTTGTAAGTTATCGTGCCGTGATTTTACCAGTCCGGCCCACTTGGGGGTAGATTTTTCTCCATGTGACCCCCGATCTAAAATGAGTTTGACATCCCAGGGTTATTTAGTCTTTAGTTAGTCTTTGCCATGGACTGGAATTGATTTTTAAAATGTGTCACACAGCTTCATTAATTCCAGCAATACCTATAAAATGTCACTAGATGTGTTACTCTGTACCATGCACTTTCCCATTCCCCCGCTGTTAAACACAACTACATAACAAGTTTTTTTGTGTTTTGTTTTTTGCAGGGGTAAATCGAAAAACGGCTTGTCGTATCCAAGCAACAAGTTTGTTGCCAGGTGACAGAGACATAGGTCCTGAGACCTTGAGCAACAATTGTACATGAATAAAACAAGACAGCTCCTGTAACACACATCACATTTATTTCATACTCGGGCGCTAACAGTGCCTATTTACTGGCTCCTGATTATGTGCACACCATCTACGTTCAATAAAAGCTGCAAATCCTAACCATGCAGCCTGTCTAATTGCTTCATGGCTTCAGGATAAACACTGAGGCGACTTATCAGGAAACAATACCCGCCGGCAAATGTGAGCACTAATAAGTGTCGGGGATTATCAAACATGTTTCTGCCAGTCGCTTTCATGTGGCAGCAATGTGCAGAGATAGCCATCATTTTCCAAGGAGCTGCTGCTGAGAAAATACACCATTAAGGGATTTTTTTCTCTCTCTCTCTCCTCCAAGCTGTGTTGACATACTTCAACTTGGATTGGGTTACTTCAGGGAGGCTATTTGTTTGTTTTGGTGAAATGATGACTTTAGGCTAAACAGTAGATCCTTACATATTTGCAGTTTGCCTACTTCAAAGTTGTTGTTTTTTCATGGGAGCTTAAGAAGAAAGTGGTTCGATGGCGCTAACTGCAAGGGGGGGGAAAAGTGTGAAACCAGCAGAGAGCGCTGTTTTACAACTCGATTCACCCAACATTTTCCAGCAGGAAGATGCTTTGAAAAGACGTGATGTTTACTAAGTACAATGATGTATGCTTGTTGTTGATTCTTAATGTGTAAAAATGAGTGCCGTTAGAGGAATATTTTTTAAACCAGATTAATCACAGTTTTGAATTTGGATATGAATTGTATTTAATCACAGTAAAATAGAAGGGGCAAAAGCAAAGTAAATGCATACCTAGTAAGCACAATACCGTATACCTGTATTTGTTTTTTTAAAGTGTAAAAATTACTGCTGTTGAATTATTTTTGGGGAATCAGATTGCATTAATCGTGATCAATCACACTAAATTAGAAGAAAAAATTCTAAGTAAGTACGCACCGTACATAGTAAGTGCATATTATGTATGCCTGTATTTGTTTCTTAATGTGTAATAATGAGTGCTGTCAAATGACTCTTTTTTTTTTTTTTAATCAGATTAATCGCAGTTTATAAGTTTGATTATTTGTGATTAATAAATAGTAAATAGTAAATCAGAAGGGGGAAAAGCAATGTAAATACATACATAGTAAGTACAACAGGAGGTGAAAGAAAAGAAAAAAGAAAACAGTGTGGGACAAGTCTGTCCCACTCTGTTAGCATGCTAACGTTTTTTGATAGCTCCTCTTACTTTAGCATGCTAACATTTTATGCTAGCTTTGTTGTTATTTTGTGTGTCTACAACAACAAATAGTGCATTTTGGTATATCATTATACCCAGGCATTAGCTAGTTTTATAACGTTAGCATGCTAGTGTGCTTAGCATGCTAACTTTTTCCGCTAATTTTACACTTTTTTCCGCAGCCATACACCTTAGTCATATAACTTGGTATGTGACACATGCTAACTGTTAGCATGTTAGTGTTAACATGCTAACATTATAGTGCTAATTTTTTTTTACCTAATTTTACACTTTTTTCTCTTATTCCGCAGCCATACACCTTAGAGTCATATAACTTGGAATGTGACACATGCTAACTGCTAGCATGTTAATGTTAGCATGCTACAATTAACTTGCTAACTTTTTGAGCTAATTTTGCAACCATTTACCCCAGAGTCCTATAACTTGGTATGTGACACTTGTTAACTGTTAGTGTGCTAACTTTAGCATGCTACCATGCTAACATTAGAATGCTAACTTTTTTAGCTAATTTTACATTTTTTCTCTAATTCCGCAGCCATAGACCCTAGAGTCATATAACTTGGTATGTGAAACATGCTAACTGTTAGCAGTTGACGTTAACATGCTATAATGCTGACTTCACATGCAAACTTTCTGAGAATATTTTAAAACCATTTACCCCTGAGTCATATAACTTGGTCTGTGACGCTTTGTAACTTTTAGCATGCTAAAGTTAGCACGCTAACATGCAAACTTTAACATGCTAACATTTTGTGCTAGTTTTACACTTTTTTATCTAATCCCGCAGCCATACACTTTAGAGTCATGTAACTTGGTATGTGACATATGCTAACTGTTAGCATGCTCACGTTAGCTTGCTAGCATGCTAACATAAGCATGATAACTTTTTTCCAGCTAATTTTACTATTTTTTCTGTACTTCCAAAGTCATACACCTTAGAGTCATATAACTTGGTAGTTAACATTTTAATGTCAGTATACTAATGTTTTAGGCGAGCTATTTAGCTCATTTTGTACAGTTACACTTAAAACTCATGGATTCAGACACTCAGCATCATCTTAAAAGTACGGCGGCTTCCGGCGACCCCCGGCCAGAGGTCCATGGTACAGATAGCAGGCCCATCAAAATTTCCACGGGAATTTTCTAGTATTATTATTATTATTATTCAAACATGATTATGAATGTTATGTTTCCCTTTAGGATAGTAGGATAATCAGCATCCTGGGGTCACGCTGCAAGCTACACTCACCAAACCTCGATAGAGGGCCGTCTAAAGGGACAAGCTTCAGCGCCAGTTGTCCGCCTGCCACTGGTTTTTGACTTGTCTGCATTCAATAGCATTACAATCTTTCTGGACGGCAAAAAGTGCCTTTTGAAAAATTCACACAAAAAAGATTTGGTTTTGTGCTGCTCGTGAGTGTAAAAAGTGTCATGTGATTAATGTGACATGTTTGTAGTTTGTAGCAGCCAGGTCTCCACGGCTTTTAAAAGGACTTTTTGGGACTTTTTAGGAGACCCTGGTCTGAAGGCCAAAGTGTAGGGCGACAACAAATCAGTGATATACGTAGGGGGCCCACCATGCATCACACGGAAAGTCACTGAACACTGTGTGAGAGAAACAGGTGTTACTCTTGGTGAAGAGTCAGTTCATCTAGAACTCAACAGACAGCAATACCCAGGATAGCTCAATGGTTAAGACTGCTGCCTGTCATTCAGTACTACTGTGTTCAAAACTGTGACTTGGGATATCTTGTTTTTTGTTTCACCTCTATCTTAGTTTACTGATTGCATTTGTATATTATGAAAATCAACTCTCAACATACCCAGGATGGCTCAGTGGTTAAGATTGCTGCCTCTCAGACAGTAGTACTGGGGTCAAATCCATAACTTGGAAGATCTTGTTTCACCTCAATTCACTCAGTTCACTGATTGCATTTGTATATTACAAAATATCTGGTCTCAACAACACCCAGGATACCGCAATGGTTAAGACTGCTGCCTCTCACTCAGTGCTACTGTGTTCAAAACAGTGACTTGGAAGATCTTGTTTTTGTTTCACCGCTATCATAGTTTACTGATTGCATTTGTAGATTATAAAAAATCAAGTCTCAACAAGACCCAGGATAGCTCAGTGGTTAAGACTGCTACCTTCCACTCTTTACTATTGGGTTCAAAACCATTACTTGGAAGAGTTAGTTTTTTTGTTTCACCTCTATCATAGTTCACTGATTACATTTGTATATGAGCAAAAACCATACTTTGACGAGACCCAGGATAGCTCAATGGTCAACACTGTGGGCTCCTAAAACAGGGGTACTGAGTTCAAACCCCATACAGGGAATCAGTAATTTAGCTGTGTGGCGTCAAGACGGCATACATTGTGGGGTGTTTCTTCTCCTGCACACAGAGTAATATTATGTGCTACTTGCTTGATTAACATATAATTGAACAATTAAGTAAATGCTAAAGATGATAATAATCAAAAATAAATAATCAATGATGACACCTCAGGGGTTACCGGTGGGTGGGTGGGTGTGTGCGTGCCTGAGTGTGTGTGTGCGTGAGTGTAATTCCTGAGGTGGGTGGGAATAGGAATAGAAAATGAATAATAAAGAGCGTTGACCAATGAGCTCTCCTGGGTACGATTAAAATAAAATAGGTTCATTGTAATTGGATTTAAAAATAAAAGTTAATTAAATAATTGTTTATGTTAACATAACATTGGTGAGGTGACAAAGCCACAATATGTCACCTTCAGCCAAAGTTTTGTAAGTTACATATGAACCCCGCCAAGATTCAAACCAAGCACCCTTCATTACAAGTCAACAGCCTTAACCACTGGGCTACCCTGGAACTTGTGAAGTGAATATTTTGTTCCATACACAAATGTAATCGAGGACTCCTGGCTTTGTGAAGTATGATGGAGGTGGAGCAAAATACTGTCTTCCAGAGCAGGATTTTAACTCAGCACCCTTCAACCTGAGTCAACAGTCTTAACCACTGGGCTATCCTGGGTCTTGCAAAGAACATATTTTTTTCCATACACAGACGTAATCGAGGACTCCTGGCTCAGTAAAGTATGATGGAGGTGGAATAAAATACTTTCAATGGCAGTGGGGTTCGAACCCAGCCCCCTACTTTCTTAGTCTACAGTCTTAACCACTGAGCTATCCTTTGTCTTGTCCAACCATCCCATCCATTTTCTACCGCTTATTCCCTTCGGGGTAGCGGGGGGCGCTGGAGCCTATCTCAGCTACAATTGGGCGGAAGGCGGGGTACATCCTGGACAAGTCGCCCCCTCATCACAGGGCCAACACAGATAGACAGACAACATTCACACTCACATTCACACACTAGGGCCAATTTTAGTGTTGCCAATCAACCTATCCATCCTGGGTCTTGTGAAAAGGATATTTTGTTCAATACACAAACAAAATCGAGGACTTCTGGCTCAGTAAAGTATGATGAGGTGGAATAAAATACTGTCAACCAGAGTGGGGTTCAAACCGAGCACCCTACTGTCCTAGTCGACAGTCTTAACCACTGAGCTATCCTGGGTTTGAGACGGTATCAATTTTAATTTTGTAGTTCATTGATTATTATTTGAGAGTGAGTGAGTGAATGAGTGAGTGAATGGGTGAGTGAATGAGTGGCTGTGCTATAATGTATCTTAAATTCATTATTTTAATTTTTTTTTTTTTTTTAAAACAGTGTGATTTATCATGAACTAATTCATGCATTAATTAAAGCCACAGTGTGTAACATCCTGCCTCCTGAATTGCTTAACTTATTATTATTGTTTAATAGATACAGAAGTGTCTCATATTATTTGTCCTTAAATGAGAAGTGAAGTTAAGTGAATTATATTTATATAGCGTTTTACTCTAGTTTTGTCAAAACAAAGCGTTTTACATGTAGTGAAACCCATTATCCAAGTTACATTCAAACCAGTGTGGGTGGCACTGGGAGCAGATGGGTAAAGTATATTTGCCCAAGGACACAACGGCAGTGACTGACTAGGATGGCGGAAGTGGAGATCGAACCCTCAAGTTGCTGGCACGGCCAGAAAACTGACTGGTTGCTTTATTGCTACTTAATGAAACCCAGTGTCTGAGACCCCATCCATCCATTTTCTACCGCTTATTCCCTTCGGGGTCGCGGGGGGCGCTGGAGCCTATCTCAGCTACAATCGGGCGCAAGGCGGGGTACACCCTGGACAAGTCGCCACCTCATCGCAGGGCCAACACAGATAG
The DNA here is from genome assembly GCF_033978685.3 of Nerophis lumbriciformis. NCBI lineage: Eukaryota > Metazoa > Chordata > Actinopteri > Syngnathiformes > Syngnathidae > Nerophis > Nerophis lumbriciformis. The sequence continues at coordinate 35,764,921 of NC_084552.2, forward strand.
ACAGACAACATTCACACTCACATTCACACACTAGGGCCAACTTTAGTGTTGCCAATCAACCTATCCCCAGGTGCATGTCTTTGGAGGTGGGAAGAAGCCGGAGTACCCGGAGGGAACCCACGCAGTCATGGGGAGAACATGCAAACTCCACACAGAAAGATCCCGAGCCTGGGATTGAACCCCAGACTACTCAGCACCTTCGCAATGTGAGGCAGACGCACTAACCCCTCTACCACCGTGCTGCCGTGTCTGAGACCGTTTATCCTAAATGTATACATTTTTAAAAATGATATTTTTAATTAAAAAACAGGGAGTGATCTCATTTATCTTGGTTCCATTCATTTATCTTTTTATTTAATAAGATATTGCTTAGTCTATATCCTAAATGTATTTATACATATACACTGTATTTATTTTAAATGTATTTATTAAATGTATTCCATTTATTATCAAACGGCATAATCAAACTCTGCTTCTTCCTACTTCTTTTTGGACATGTAATGAGAAACTGTAAATAAGTGAGGTAACATTTTGTAACAGTATACACGTCCCAAATAAACTAATAGTCTATCTATTGTTTCACATTGGATTTCTCAGTTCTCTCCCTATTGGTGGTAAAGATAGGAAGTGAACAATTACCAGTAATCGCTAAAAGAAGATTACAGTAAATAAGCTTCCTTCGTGTCGGACATGTCGAATTTTGCAAATGTCATGCATCTTTGTTAAGCTTGTTAGAAACGGATAAAACCATTATAATTACCACGTGGTTCAATGAGTGCTACCCCTTGAATATGAATGGGTGAATCCATTAACCTTGGAGAGATATTGTATATTTAGGCTAAGAAATAGTTTTTGCAAAACATGACGGTTATTGATTTTACTTTACTTGCCATTATTTTTTGTCAAGTAGAGGCAGGGGCGCCGAAAAGGGGGGGTAAAGGAGACGGATTCTAGGGGCCCATGATGGAGGGGGGCCCAGAGAGGCCCCTAATGATGATGAAATTATAATACAGAAAAAATAATGACACTGTGTTGGGGGCCCTGTAAAGATTCTTTTCATGGGGCCCAAAATCCCTAGCGGTGCCCCTGAGTAGAGGCCACAGTTCATCTTTAATCTATTCTGCATGTTTATGACTAATAATCCGCAATTTTAACTCAATGCGCTGCTGCCATCTAGTGGACAAACATCTACATTACAACAATTCCCATTTTCACAGATTTGAATATTTGTGGCTTTATTTTTTTTACGAAAGAATGAGTTAAAACACCTCATCAAAGAAATCCATACAAGTTAGATATTACTATCTAATGTTTATTTTTCTTTGATCAAAATAAGCAAATTTACTGCCAACAATGTAAGCTCTAAGTTCCTTTCGTTGTAATATTTCACACATTAACCAGACAAAATGATAACAGTTTCTCTTTGCTAAAACCAACGCTGGCAACGAAAAACAAATATATTTGCGTTTAGGGAAAATTAAACAAACACATGATTTCTGTATTTATGTCCAAACAGGCAACTTCTCAGAAGACCTCCAAGTCTGCAGAGTTGTACACCACAGGCGTCTCCTCAGCGCCCACAGGCTGCTCCTCCTGACACTTCTCTTCTTCCTCCCTTCCGGCTTCTTCCAGCGCCTCCAAGGCCTCGTTAGTGTCGCTGGCGAACGTCTCCCTGGAGACATCGTCGTCCTCCTGCAGGTCCAGCTTGCCGATGGCCTGCTTCATTTTCTTGGCCACCAAGTGCCGCCTCCGCTTCTGCGCCGACTTCTTGCTCTTTTGCTCTTTCTGGCTCTCCTCGAAGAAGATGTCCCTGATCTGCGCGCGGGTGATGCTCGGCGTGTTCTTCAACAGGTTGAGGTATACGCCGCCGGGCGTGCGTCGCCTGCTGCCGTCCATGGTGTAGACGCCGCCGCCCTCTTCCAGTGTTGCAGTCTCGCCCAGCAGCTCTATGGCTATTTTGGGCCCGATGATTCTAACAACACGCTCAATGAGGTCTGTTTTAGGCTCGCGTAATCTGTACACAATCTCCTCCACGATTTTACCCTCAGGGTCGTCTTTAGTGATCTCATATCGGCCTTTGATGTCCATCTCAGCTCTCGGACCCAGTCTGTCCTTCACCGGCCTCTTCCTCTTTGCATCTCGCTCCTGCCCGCTCATGTACTGGTCCAACTGGGCATCCAGCCCTTCACATTTATCTTTTTGCTCCTGCTGCCGTTCCTTTTCCATGATCTTCTGAGCCAGGACGTAGTTGTAGGTCTCCACGCTCCTGTCAGACATGTTAATTTCGCCATCCATGCCAAAGACCCCCAGTTCTGCAGCGATGGCATCCTGGCACTGCTCCTGCACCACTGAGCCCCAGATGTTGTTCACCTTGCGGCTTGATACTGCACATGCGCCGGGTACGTTGTTTGGTCCTGGCCGGGGGACGCTTCTGTTGCACACTTTTTGACGTTTCCCACGCCAACCACCGATATCGTCATCTGACGAGTCCGCGTCGCTGTCACTGGACTCCCGACTCGACGTTCTGTACGCAATTGCAGGCGGCAAATTGGCAGCTCTGTTCTGGAAGGAATGGCCGCTAAAAGCCGAAGGCAACGACGTTCGAGATGGCGGTAGCGTGGTTGTTCTCATCTCTGAGTCCGACCCAGAGCCGGAGACCTCTCCATCTTCCAGATTACCGTCCATAACAACCCCACCATCCGCCATGTTTTATCTGAACGCAAAATACAGTCAATTACAATTAATACTTTTATCCACTGTCAACTCACATACTGTTGTATGTACTGCCAAATAACTCAATAACACAAGCATTTACCTTCAAATGTTGAATTACAGCAAACGCAGACACTCTTGAAATATACATAAACTGTGTTTCAGGCCTGTCTCGTTGCTCTTATTACAAAAGCGTTGGCTAACTTTGCGATCCAAATGAGCAAAAGACGCGCATTGCTAAAAATCCGTCATTTCCGCTTGGGTACCATTTTCCGGTTCGACACCTTTTCAAAATAAAGATGACCAAGACCGGCTAGTGTTACTATGGTAGTATTTAACACGTTAAAATGTTGATGAACATGAGCAGACCGCAGTTTACAGAAGAAAAGAGGAGATGTTCGGGACATCGTCTTTTCATTTCCCATCCAATACAATTGCTCTATTTACCATGGATGTCTTAACCCTACTTTTGTGCAGTAACCCCACGACGTATGAATATGTCGGGTAAAATAATAATAATACAATGTTTGTAATAATAATATTTAAAAAATAATTTAGTCTCCACTACCAGTGCAACACACCTTTTAAACGATTAACCATAGGAAGCCATATTATTGAAAATAGGCTACTATAGCTGTACGATGAAAAACACATGTTAAGGGTATTGTCTTACATTTATCACCCAGTTACTTTAATAATGCATTTTGAAAAAATCTAAAACAATTGTGATGTTTGAAATTCGTTATTACTGTCTCGAAATTTCAAGATGACAGCTATACAAAATAAAATGCATTTTTTTAAAGGGAATTAAAAATTGTGGCTCATGATCTCTGAGTGAATTGGAAACTATACGGTCTCAAATGAACAAGGTTACTTAAATGCAGCATTCTCCCGAACGGATGTAACGTAAGTGGTTGCCGCCGATGACTCCTGTTCCTCCGTCTGACGTAAAAATGGCGACCACCTTGCGTCTCCTCGCATCCAGCGGGAAATGTTTGGTACGCAGGTCTTTGCTGGAGGAAAGTCGTCTGGGCAGAGTAAGATGAATAAGTTACGATTTATTCTCCTGAAAATATGTTATATAGTTTTCAGCCTGTCGTTTTAACGCTTCAAATAATGTTACATTTGTTTGGTTAAGTTGACAACAGTCCAGTTGCAGTTTTAACGACGCTTAAATGTGGAAAATGTAGTTAGCTATGCGGCAAGTTTCTCTTCATTAAATGTAGCTAAGCTACAGAGGAAGAAGCTATCCCCGGAGAATTGTAGCAAGCTACACTACAAGATACACGGTAAAAGTAGCTTGCTGGTCATCAAAGCTACATTTAACGGCATTTATATCTATGGGCCCACATGTATAATATCAACGTTAATGTAACTGAGAGTGTACAAATGGACCCAATAAGGGTCCATTACTATAAACTATCTGTCATTTAGCTGGGACACCCTACAACAGGGGTAGGGAACCTATGGCTCTAGAGTGATGTGGCTCTTTTGATGACTGGCTCTCTGATAAATCTTGGCTGAGATTGCTTAACACGATAAGTAATGAATAATTCCGCTGGTAACCAGTGTTAAAAATAACGTTCAAAAATATAAAACATTCTCTTGCATTTTAATCCATCAATCCGTTTTCTACCGCACCTGTTCAAGAAGTCGCATTAATGGTAAGAAGTATTTTATTTATTATAGGTTAGCGTCAGAATAACAATGTTATTCAAACGAATAAGAGACTTATTATACTCTAAAGATGTTGGTCTTACTTAAAAATGCACGCATTTAGTTGTATTCAGTGTTAAAAAAATATTATATGGCTCTTACGGAAATACATTTTAAAATATCTGGCTTTCATGGCTCTCTCAGCCAAAAAGGTTCCCGACCCCTGCCCTACAACTACCTCTAGGGGTCCCCGCACCCCACAGTGTGTATTTATTTACTTTGCCTTTTCTTTGGCCCAGCCCTATGTTATCCATTTTCTCTACTTACAGTAAAAAAAAAAAAAAAACAATGAATTGTGTGTGTTGTTTGGGAACAGTTGGTAATGGTTATGTGCAGTAAAACTTTTCATGAACTCAACTCACCTTAAAGGTGCCATATGTAGTAATGTGGTCAGAAATGGTACTGCAGTCATGGTCAAAGTTCTGATTGATTGATTGATTGATTGAAACTTTTATTAGTAGATTGCACAGTACAGTACATATTCCGTACAATTGACCACTAAATGATAACACCCGAAAAGTTTTTCAACTTGTTTAAGTCGGGGTCCACAATAATCAATTCATGGTAGTCTGTAGTTCCTCCCACTCTCCCTGACTGGCCCAGCCCTATGTTATCCATTTTCTCTACCTACAGCAAAAAACAACAACAATGACTTGTGTGTGTTGTTTGGGAACAGTTGGTAATGGTTATGTGCAGTTAAATTTTTCATGAACTCAACTCACCTTAAAGATGCCATATGTAGTAATGTGGTCAGAAATGGTACTGCATTCATGGTCAAAATTCTGATTGATTGATTGAAACTTTTATTAGTAGATTGCACAGTACAGTACATATTCCGTACAATTGACCACTAAATGATAACACCCGAAAAGTTTTTCAACTTGTTTAAGTCGGGGTCCACAATAATCAATTCATGGTAGTCTGTAGTCCCCTCCCACTCTCCCTGACTGGCCCAGGCCTATGTTATCCATTTTCTCTACCTACAGTAAAAAACAACAACAATGACTTGTGTGTGTTGTTTGGGAACAGTTGGTAATGGTTATGTGCAGTAAAACTTTTCATGAACTCAACTCACCTTAAAGGTGCCATATGTAGTAATGTGGTCAGATATGGTACTGCATTAATGGTCAAAATTCTGATTGATTGATTGAAACTTTTATTAGTAGATTGCACAGTACAGTACATATTCCGTACAATTGACCACTAAATGGTAACACCCCCGAATAAGTTTTTCAACTTGTTTAAGTCTGGGTCCACGTTAATCAATTCATGGTAGTCTGTAGTCCCCTCCCACTCTCCCTGACTGAGGTTGCCGGATACGCAGCCAAATCCGAATCTTACTCCAAGGAACTTCAACTAGCAATCGTAGGAGTCCTATTCTATAGGTTTCTCTTGTTTATGCTTCTTGCCAGATGGTTTACTAAGTAATGATGCCACATTTTACTGATGTCGATCAGTAAAAGGTATTTGTAAAGTTATGCAGCAATATTTTAATCAGGAGTCAGTACAGATTGTTGGCATTACCCTACTAAAATGTCTAGTTTGACTGCACGGACCACCAGGGTTTTGAAGTTGTTTTTGAGGGCTTTGAAGGCTACTACGGCCACATCTTTCAAGCATTTTTATCATCTTTAAAATCCTAAAAAAAAGATGTTCTTGTCTTTCATAATGATTGTGAGCGATAGGCAAAATTCCCAAAGGAGTGCAGTTCTCTTTAAGGCATAATAACAAGCCGAGTGGCAGCTGGTATCTCAAAATACTCGTAAGTTGGAGTACTTGTAACTTAGTTAAAGTACCCCTTTATATAAAAACAAACAGGCAGAATTAAATGTAAAAATGAAACCAGCACATAAGCATGAACCACAGAAAGTGACGTAACTGCTGTGATCTTGTTTGTTTTGTAGCTCGCTGCCGGACCACACAGACTCTTGGCAACACAGGCTGCTCACCAAGTGGCTTTAAATGTCCCTGAAACGAAAGTAACCACTTTAGAAAATGGGCTGCGTGTGGCTTCCGAGGATTCTGGCCTTTCAACGTGTACAGTAAGTCACACAAAATGCATTGTTATGTTTGTCACGATCACACAATCTAATCTCTTCAATAACATGTAACTTCTTTCAGGTGGGCCTCTGGATCGATGCCGGCAGTCGCTACGAGAATGAGAGGAATAATGGCACAGCGCATTTTCTCGAGCACATGGCATTTAAGGTGAGATGTTTATACTAAATCTTATCCATTTATTGTTAAATTTAAATTAGATTTACTCTAAAGTATATATTTTGGTTACCCTGGGATTGGCAAAATATTATAAAGATCTCTCACCATATACTACAGTGGAGCCTGTTTATGTTGACGCCCCTCGGACTGGCTAACTGAAACTAGCCATTATTTGTACATTGACTTGTGACTTTGGCCAGAGACATAAGGAGAAAGGTGATGATAAAATAAGTTTGTTGACATGGTTTTTCTCCATTTGTACATTTGTATTTGAATTCCTTATACAAACCCCGTTTCCATATGAGTTGGGAAATTGTGTTAGATGTAAATATAAACGGAATACAATGATTTGCAAATAATTTTCAACCCATATTCAGTTGAATATGCTACAAAGACAACATATTTGATGTTCAAACTGATAAACTTTTTTTTTTTTGCAAATAATTATAAACTTTAGAATTTGATGCCAGCAACACATGACAAAGAAGTTGGTAAAGGTGGCAATAAATACTGATAAAGTTGAGGAATGCTCATCAAACACTTATTTGGAACATCCCACAGGTGAACAGGCAAATTGGGAACAGGTGGGTGCCATGATTGGGTATAAAAGTAGATTCCATGAAATGCTCAGTCATTCACAAACAAGGATGGGGCGAGGGTCACCACTTTGTCAACAAATGCGTGAGCAAATTGTTGAACAGTTTAAGAAAAACCTTTCTCAACCACCTATTGCAAGGAATTTAGGGATTTCACCATCTACGGTCCGTAATATAATCAAAGGGTTCAGAGAATCTGGAGAAATCACTGCACGTAAGCAGCTAAGCCTGTGACCTTCGATCCCTCAGACTGCACTTCAGAAACCCACTGTCAGTAACTACTGTTGGTCGCTGTAAGTGCAAGTTAAAACTTTCCTATGCAAGGCGAAAACCGTTTATCAACAACACCCAGAAACGCCGTCGGCTTCGCTGGGCCTGAGCTCATCTAAGATGGACTGATACAAAGTGGAAAAGTGTTCTGTGGTCTGACGAGTCCACATTTCAAATTGTTATTGGAAACTGTGGACGTCGTGTCCTCCGGACCAAGAGGAAAAGAACCACCCGGATTGTTATAGGCGCAAAGTTGAAAAGCCAGCATCTGTGATGGGATGGGGGTGTATTAGTGCCCAAGACATGGGTAATTTACACATCTGTGAAGGCGCCATTAATGCTGAAAGGTACATACAGGTTTTGGAGCAACATATGTTGCCATCCAAGCAACGTTACCATGGACACCCCTGCTTATTTCAGCAAGACAATGCCAAGCCACGTGTTACATCAACGTGGCTTCATAGTAAAATAATGCGGGTACTAGACTTGCCTGCCTGTAGTCCAGACCTGTCTCCTATTGAAAATGTGTGGGGCATTATGAAGCCTAAAATACCACAACAGAGACTGTTGAACAACTTAAGCTGCACATGAAGCAAGAATGGGAAAGAATTCATCCTGAGAAGCTTAAAAAATGTGTCTCCTCAGTTCCCAAACGTTTACTGAATGTTGTTAAAAGGAAAGGCCATGTAACGCAGTGGTGAACATGCCCTTTCCCAATTACTTTGGCACGTGTTGCAGCCATGAAATTCTAAGTTAATTATTATTTGCAAAAAAAAAATAAAGTTTATGAGTTTGAACATCAAATATCTTGTTTTTGTAGTGCATTCTATTGAATATGGGTTGAAAAGGATTCGCAAATCATTGTATTCCGTTTATATTTACATCCATCCATCCATCCATTTTCTACCGCTTATTCCCTTTGGGGTCACGGGGGGGCGCTGGAGCCTATCTCAGCTAACACAATTTCCCAACTCATATGGAAACGGGGTTTGTACATTTTGTACTTTTAACAGATCTCTATTTGTGCATGTTTGCATTTTAATTCTTTACACATTTTGTACTTCTAACAGAGCTACTGTAGTACATTTCTCAATAAACCCTTCCTTGTTTGCACAAATGCTTCTTCCTGTGGCTAAGAAAAATAAAAAGGGTGCATTTTGTAAGTTACTGTGGTAGGATCCATGTTAATACGGACATGCTATTACCGGGTACTTTTGAAGCTTATTCCGCACTGAACAGGAAGTCACTTTGTGTGCGTTTTAATGCTCTGTAACCAGACAGTAGTTATGTTGCTGTTGTCATTAGCGGTAATGGTGAACAGTACTACAACATGTCAACATAAACAGGCCATTTTTTTTTCATAGAAACAACTATTTTGAGTCTCAAATTGTAAATGTTGTCTTTTGTGACAGGGAACCAGGAAGCGGTCCCAGCTGGACCTAGAATTAGAAATTGAGAACATGGGGGCACATCTAAATGCATACACGTCCCGGGAGCAAACTGTGTACTATGCCAAAGCCTTCTCCAAGGATCTCCCAAGAGGTAATGTAATGTAGGACTGGGTGACACTGCACATTTTGGTGTTTTGGATTTGTTACCAAGCACCTATTTTGCCAATACCAATAATGATACGTTTTACTTGAAATGTATAAATATTTTAAAAAAAAATTTCTTAGTTTGTTGGTGATGATTATAATCGGAATGAAACACAGAAACACATTTTAAATATTTTATCTACAAAAATTCTACAACATAAATCAATATCAATCAATGAATATTATTATTTTTTATAGGTTAAAATGTTTGTAAAATAGTCAGTATTGCAAAAAAACTAAGTAAGAGCAACAGCCACTCTTGGCTGGAAATGTAATCTTTTTGACTTTTTCCTCTAGTTTATAAACAATATATAATCAATATTATGCTATCAACCAACAACATTATGAACAAAACAAACACATTTATGAAAATAAACTCAGAGGACTGAAAACTATTGATCTCATGGTGGTCCGATACCGATACTCCCCTCGCTAGATAAAAGATACTATTGATGCAATATTTGGATCGATCCGCCCACCCCTAGGATATAAAATAGGGCTGGAGTTTAATTGAAATGCATCATATTATTTTAATGTTAGTGGCCGCCAGATATAGGTGACCAAAAACACAGGTTGACTACATACTATACTTTACTGTATACTGTATTGTAGTAGTGTATATACTACAAACTAGTGGAAAAACTAGTGAGCATCCTGGATGATGCCAGTCACCCTCTGCATACCGTTATCAGTAGCCAGAGGAGCCTGTTCAGTGCTAGACTGCTTCATCCCAAGTGCAGGACTAATAGACTAAAAAACTCCTTTGTCCCACACGCCATTAGACTGTACAACTCCTCTCTGAGGGGGAGGGGGTACTAGGATGACAGGGGATGCAAAACAATAACAGTGCAATACTTTTTCATTACATGGTCACTACTGCTTAGTTTCTCTTGTTATATTCTTATTTTACTGTTATTTGTATTCTCATTGTTGCTTTTTATTTTTATTCTATTGTAATATTTTTTCTATTTTGTTTCCATTTATACCCCCATTATTTACTTTTTACTTTTTAAATTCGATCTCAATTTTGTACACTGCTGGTGGAATTTAAATTTTCCTGAGGGAACTCTCCTGAAGGAATCAATAAAGTACTATCCATCTATCTATCTATCTAGGGCTGGGCAAAAATAAAAATCAGGATTATTTTGATTGATATAGTAATCACAATTGTTTAACACGATTATTCATTCATTTGAAAACCTGAGTATTTATTTACTGTACCACCAAAACTCAACTTAAAATATAATTAAAACGGATATAAAACAGTACCAAATAAACCACAACAAGTAAAATAATAAAAGGAATAACGATTAATTCAAATAACAATATAAATAAACAATAAAATTATTATTTCTTTTTAATTCCGTTTTTTACCTTTTACACTTATTTTACCATCATAAAGTGTGCTTTTTGTGTAAAATACAAAATAATAAATGTTTCTTAATGAAATTTAAAAATCCTCATATTTATTGGCACAATACATCTTTGGACAATTTTGACCAATAATTTAAGTCAAAATATATTGTGTAAATGTATCAATAAGTGCTTTAAGTATATTATGATTGTGTAAGGTACTTTTTTTGAAGCCTTTATTTTGTTATCGCAGTCAGACCGGATGTGGCGGACCGCGCAATTATTGTGAAGGGGGGAGCTGTGCTGTTGCTCTGAGCTTGACCAGTAAAGAAAGGACATGAGGCTGTAAAAAAATAAAGAGAGACAACCACTGATGAACAAAGTTGTCGCGTTAAAGAACAATGGGAGTAAACAGAGGATTTTCTAATAATAGTGTCTAAGAAAAAACATGTAGGAACGAAACAGCACTGGTCCAAGAACAGATCCCTGTAGGACATCAAGGTTAAGTTTTAACCCTGTGCACGGGTGTAACCCAGCCAAGTCATAGAATGCTGGTAATAGCAAATAATTCTAAATGCATTACTAAAATAATAAGAAAGTATTCCTTAACTTAAAAAGTACAGTCTAGTTTTTTGTTTCATCTTAACTCGCGTTACTTGTTACATTTCTCCAAGCTGTGGAGATCTTGGCAGACATCATCCAGAACAGCATGTTAGGTGAGGCCGAGATCGAGAGGGAGCGAGGTGTAATCCTCCGAGAGATGCAGGAAGTGGAGACTAATCTGCAGGAAGTGGTCTTCGATTACCTGCATGCTACTGCATACCAGGCCACGGCGCTGGGCAGAACCATCCTGGGTCCCACCGAAAATATCAAGTAAAAACTAAACAAATCTAGATATATGTATATTATGCAACATGTTATGAACATACAATCGTTTCATTGCAGGACGATTAATAAAGGAGATCTGGTAGAGTACATCACTGCGCACTACAAAGGTCCTAGAATAGTACTGGCTGCTGCTGGAGGTGAGTACTGTTTGGATCAGACACCAATGACCTTTAGTATTTATTTAAAATTAGACTAGAATCAAGCTTGTCCTAATATATGTTGACTATTTTTGGCGTTTTTCGAACTTTTTTATGCAAACGACCACTTAATCAAGTAAAATATGATTGGTGTGTGCCAAAAATGGATCACACTCACATAAAAAATGTAGCCCTGCAAAAAACTATTTAGTAGTCACTAGGGGTGTTCCAATACAACTTTTTGACTTCCAATACGATGCCGATATTGGAGCCTTAAGTGTTGACCAATCATTGCGCATACTTTTATTATTTTGTTGTGTTGGATGTTAGATAAGCTTTGAACAAGTGAAATTGGTTAAACAGAGAACAATGTTAGGTATGAAAAACACTAACATATTTATTAAGTGGAAATGATGTATGCTGTCTATAATTTGAAGCGGTAATTTGTTTTTGGCGACACCTACTGGTCACAATAATTCATTACGTTAAACTCATGACGCAGTAAGTTGAATAATGTGGACAAGTTAGTTACTGGATACCTTCTAATCTGCTTTTTCTGCCTTGGAGACTTTGTATTTGTAAATAATATTTAACTATTATTATTTGATACTTGTTTGTATTGACAAATGTGCTGTTTTAGACTGCAATACTTTTTAATTAAGGACACAGTACTTATGTATTGCCTGTGTACTATTGTGTCCTTAGCTGTTGTGTAGCTGCTAGCTCCTACAGCCTATAGTCTAGAATGTGTACCTTTTGTAAATGACTTGACTAAAATGCAAACAAAACATCAACCTTATGTGTTTATTCTGTTGGGTTTAAATAATTCATTTAAGGTCAAACAAAAAACAATCAACATTACATTTAAAATAAATAATGAACGGAAAGGAGCAGAAAGAAGTCAAACTTATATCTGCCCCTAGCTATATAGGGACACCCCTAGTAGTGACTGAATAATGCATAGAATAGTTCTTGGATGTGTACTCTTGTGTGTGTTCAAACAGGAGTTTCTCACAACGAGCTCATCGATCTGGCCAAGTATCACTTTGGAAAGCTTCCTGGCAGTTATGAGAGTGATGCACCGACACTGCCATCGTGTCCCTTCACAGGAAGTGAGGTAAACAAATGCTTATTAACCACACCTTAGTGGAATTTGTAAATATACGATGTAACCCGTTATCAATAAATAAATAGACGACCCTTAACTTTTCAGATTCGGATACGTGACGACAAGATGCCTCTGGCTCATATCGCCATCGCTGTGGAGGCCGTTGGATGGTCACACCCTGACACCATCCCGCTCATGGTGGCAAACACACTTATCGGAAACTGGGACCGCTCTTTTGGTGGAGGAGTTGAGTCCTTTTTTCTTTTTTTTAAATCTTTACACTCCTGAAAAAAATCTTAAAACGGAGGGAAATTACCAAATTGTAAATCGAGCATGTGAAAAGAAACAAAAGACCATAATCCACAGAGGTAGGCCCGTATGAAATTATGACGGTATGATAACCTTTGGCAATACTATCATTTTGTCCTGTCATGGTATTATAATTACAGCTCTAAAATGTGTTGTTTTAAAATGTCTATTGGGAAAAATAACTTTTCATCTAAACGGTCACACAAAGTTTGAACAGTAACACTGTTTAAATATTTGTGTTTTTTTGCGTACCCCTTGATGAAGCCCACATACCACAGTTTGAGAATGACTGCATTTAGAACATGCTGAAAGTGGAGCATGTGTATTAAAAATAGCAAAAAAAACTAAAATCTCTCCAAATCCAAAGTGTTGTTCTTAATGCTGTTGCTAAACCTGCAACTCAAGTGACAACATGAATATTTTCTTTTGTAAAAAAATAAATAAATGCAATCACAAAATGGCTCAAGAAGATCACCACATAAATAAATGGTACAAAGAGTTTGGTACATTAGTTTAATGACACGGCAGCTGCAACAGTCATGTGGGTTTATTCTTAAAGTGACACATTAAGGTATGGAAGGACATGGCATCACTCCTTGTTTCATAATGCATCCATGCTCCAGTATCGTTTGACCCATCACTACTAATTATCATGACAATGGCAGAAATTCTTAGATGCTAATAGTTCTTTGTGTGCTCCTTAGAATCTGTCCAGTAAACTTGCTCAAATGGCGTGTCAGGGAAACTTGTGCCACAGCTTCCAGTCCTTCAACACCTGCTACACCGACACTGGCCTGTGGGGGCTCTACATGGTGTGTGAGCCCGGCACCATCAACGAAATGATGCACTTCACCCAGCAACAATGGTGACATACCTCATACACACGCAGCGTTGTTATGACCGTCATTGTCTTACACACTTTTACTATTACAGGATGTCACTTTGCACCAATATTAGCGAGAGCGAGGTGGCTCGGGCTAAAAATCTTCTAAAGACAAACATGCTTCTGCACCTGGACGGTAAGATGTTCAACTAACCGTGACGATCAAACACATTCATATTTCATATTTTGTGCTTCTTAGGATCCACTCCCATTTGTGAGGACATTGGCAGACAGATGTTGTGTTACAGTCGCAGGATACCTTTGCATGAACTTGAGTTCCGCATTGATGTGAGTGAATGTTCCAATCAACACTCAAATTTGTCTGCTTTGCACTCTAACATGGACTTCTCATCATATTCTATATTTATAGTGGCCAGGGTATTTTTTTTTATTTCTGACCTGCAGAGAGTACCAGCATTATTTATTAGAGTGGGAAAATTAATTTTAATAAGAATGTTTAATGTTAATAGCAAAACATATACATATTTTTTACAAGTAAGTCATTCAAATTATATAATTTATAAATTATATACATTTATTTATATGATGTACCGGTACTTAAATCAGTAGTTCTTTAACCAAGTACCACCATAATGATCAACATTAAACTACAGTAGCGTTGTAGGCATAAGTATTAAATAAAAACAAAGCAGATGTTTTATTGAACAAGTATATTTAATATTTTAGGCCAATGTAACATACACAGTTTGAACAGTAACATTGTGTTTGAATATTTAATTTTAAAGTGATTATTTGACGTGCCACTATATGGAGCCTGCATACCACTGCCATAGTTTAAGAATCCATCCATCTATCCATTTTCTACCGCTTGTCCCTCTCGAGGTGGAGAGGGGTGCTGGAGCCCATCTCGGCTGCATTCAGGTTTAAGAATCCCTAACTTAAATACATTTTGATAAGAATGTTTAATAATAGCAAAACGTTTTTTTCAGTAATTTGTCTTCTTCAAATAAGTGATTAAAGTAATACTTTACTGCGGTTTAATTATTACAAAGCCTAATAGCATGTAAGCACATGATTGCTTTGTGCAATTAATCTTTCTCGATTCCAACTTGTGAGAGTAATCACATTTAAATGCATAAATGTGTGTGTGGTCGTAACCACTCACATCCAGTTATGTTTTGCGCGTACAATTACATTCCACTGCACATGTCTGTGGGACTGATCTCAAAGTGTATATACAGTATGTACATGCTTTTTCTGGGCTGAGATGATTCATCGTATCTAGCCTCACTTTTGTGCTCAGTTGTGATAAATCGCATTATGCCGTAAAATTCGACAATAACAGTAGTGTATTGTTCACTTTTGTTCATATATTATGTTTTTTTAATAGTTACATAAAACATTTAAGTGTTGGACAATTATTACAAATCTAAACTTAAATGAATCCCCCGCAAACTCATAGTTGGCGTGATTAGGTTAGGCACATTTAGTCACAATTTTGGTATTTATTCTCGTGTAAAATTCAACAAACCCTCTTGCTCGGTGCTCTCACGCTAACTGCTCATTTATGATATGACTTATGATAAATAGTAATTATCTACTTTACATGGCATGAAAGTAAATCAATGCCTAAGCACTTGTACTGTCAAAATTAATAGTATTTTTATTGGAAGTTTTTTTTTTTAAACATGATTATGGTAAGTGATTTTCTATTTCCCTTCCAAAAGGCTGTTGACACTTCTACCATCAAGGATGTTTGCACCAAACATATTTTCAACAAAGCTCCTACCATTGCAGCCGTTGGTATGTTTATCTTTCATCATTTATGAGCAACTTGACCTGATGAAGGTACATCACTAACTAAAGAAATACGCGACAGAGAAAGTGTAAAACATTTATCGTCTTTCAGGTCCCATTGAACAGCTTCCTGACTACAATCAGATTCGCAACGGAATGTTCTGGATGAAGACATGAGCAGATTTCAAAATGTATTAAAGCAAACAGCATTTCAGTCCATAGTATGTTTTTTGTTGTCTTTTTAATGGTTTTACTATAAAATAAAGACCAACACAATACAGATACCATGACAAAGATTGACATTTGGTTTTTGTGTTGTCATTTTTTTATCTTGTTTGCCACTTGCTCCTGTGCTGCTTTCTTGGCTTTAACCATCTCCACCAGTTCCTGTCAGAAGTGACATATTTCACACTTAGTATATACTTGTATTACTATTAAAGATGTAACAGTGCATGTAGTCATAATCACATTTGTCACGTATCTAATCGGTAAACAAATCTAGTACAGACCAGTATTTGGCTAAGTATAGTGCCAAACAGAAGCCAGAGCTTGAAAACCATTCCGTGTTGTTAAAGTCTCCTGTTTGAGAACATTTTGACTTCCTGGTGAAATACATATACACTGACTAGTAGATGCCGAAAGTGTTCAGTAGAGATGGCAATTATTGATGCTGCACTTCAGCAAAGAAGGTACATTGCATGCAGAGAAATCACTACAAAAGTGCCTCAAGCTACCCCAGTCTTAGAATTTTTAGCTATTCTCATTTTAAATAATCTACATTGCAGGCGTTTAAGTCACTAAGAAAACTGCCTTTATACCCAATAGTTTGTTGTAAATAATTTCATTGTCCTATTTAATGAAATTATTAATTACATGCCAGCTGTTTTCAGTTTTGTTCCCTTACTGTACTGATCCTGAATTATTGCGTACTATTCCACCCCGACTGTTTTGTAAAATGGCCCCCTTCTTACCTTGTATCTCTTCATACAGTCTTTCTTGTTTCTCCCCGGGATGCAGGCTGCTATCTTCTCCCAGCGCTCAGATGTGCTGACAGGGTAAGATTTTAAGGCCTGCTCTAAAAGCTTCTGTTCCTCCATGGTCCAGTGGGCAGCGTTTCCATCACCACTGGGAGCTATAAGACAAGGAAGGAAGCTTTTACATTTGCACACTTTCACAGGTGGTCCTCCTTACATTAGAATACGAGACAGTAAATGTTGAGATATTTCATCGCTCACATTCAAACCTCTCAGAGGGTGCGGCGTTGTCGACAGTGGTTGGCACAAAAGTATGTTCTTTCTTGAACTTCTCAAAGGCTTTTTTGTTGATGTCATCTTTCTGGAGTGGATCTGAAACGACATTCTCAACATTTAGACCTTAACTATTGGTACTTACTACCACTACTGCCTAAACGCAATATTTACCAAGCCGTTGTAGACTCTTGGCTTTGTTGATAACATCTTTGGCAGTCCTCTTCATGCTGCTTGTGGAGTGCAAATTCATGTAGTTTGCAATAACCTCCCATCTATTTAAAAACAACAATATATACATACCGGTACATATATTAAATCTTAGGGCTGTCAAAGTTAACACGGTTAACACGGTAACTACAAATTCCTTAAACAGCGTTATTTTTTTGAACGTGCATACGTCCCGACTCCTTTTTGACCCTTGATCCATTCGGTATTGTGGGGAAATTAAATGTCCTTCCGTTACTGCTGAGCCGCGAGCAGAAATGCAAAAAGAAAAGGGGACATGATGGAAATCCCATGTCCAAAGTCATGGCAAGTCGTTCTCCCGACGAGACCATTTTATCTTTGATCGCCCCGAGACGGCGACGTTAGAGCGAAAGCGTGTTGGCGCACTTTGCCGCTTGCAATGTGGTGGAGCTTTACTTCCGTGTTTGGATTACAGTTGAGTGCATTAACATAAAATGTAGACCGCTACGTTAACTGCTTTAGTACGATGGGGATAAAAAGCTCAGCAAAAAAAAGACCATAGGCAGGAAGTCTTCACATCGTTAAAACATGTTAAGACACCTTTCCTCATACTTCTTGCTTCACAATAATAGTAATACGCAAAAAAAATCCATAACAAAATGAAAAATTGTCTTACATTACGATCATGCTTGGTCAATATGTTTTCTAAAGTAATCTGTGTTATTTCTACCTAAATAAATGTTTTCTGGCAAATTGAAGTAAAGTGTATATATTCTTTTATAACCTGTTCTGATTAATAGTCTGCAATTGGAGAACGTTTAGCAGGCTGAATATAACATTTTAACAATAGAGAAGATTAAAACATTGTCATGCAGAGATACGAATACCCTGAACATGTACAACATGTAATGTACGGGATATCTGAAGCATTTATTCAGGCAGAAATACCACATTATACATTACTAAACATCTTTGGCAATCAAACTATGATCCTAAAATCGTCATTTTGTGTTATTCATGTGCGAAACTGGTATCTTAACAGTGTAGCTTCTCCTCTGAAAGCAAGTGCTCCTACAACAGTAACACAAATTCTGTATTGCTACAAATATAAAATCTGGCAAAAACTAATGCACTGCAGGTAACATTTTTTATTGTCATTAAAAGCGTGTTTGTCCTATTTGTGTTGAGTTAAAAAAAAAAAAAAGCATAACATTTAAAAAACATTTAAAGCAAACTAGTTTTGTCATGGTAATAAAAACATGAAAAGTATCTGTACAGGATACACTTATTAATGGAAGAAAAGAAAAAAAAAAATATATATATATATATATATATATATATATATATATACGTACATTCTTCAGAGAATATGAATAACAGAAAAGCCTTTCTTCCACTCATGGTTAATGAAGTGGAAGCTATGGTGAAGCTATTTATTGGCAAACAATTGTGTTTACTCTTTTTAAATCAAAATGACAAAAGAAAGTACCCAAATGACCCTGATCAAAAGTTTACATACTTGAGTGACTTTGACCAGATAACATGCACAAAAGTTGACACAAACTGGTTTAGTTGGCAAATCAGGGTTCCCATCTCCAACTGTGACCTGTTTTTCTTTTTTCTGTTTTTTTGTGAGCGTGCGTGAAAAGGTCAGTCAGTTTCTTGATTTCTGACAGACCATTTCATCTTTCATCCCGTGCTGCACAGAAGTTTCTGGATTCTGAGTCTTGGTGAAAGCAAAATAATTGTCAAAGGATCAGTGAGAAAAAGGTAATTCAACTGCATAAAACAGGAAAGAGGTATAAAAAGATATCCAAAGAATTGAGAATCAACAATGTTCAAACGCTAATTAAGAAGTGGAAAGACCAGCAAAAATTTCAGCAACAACTGCCAGGAAAATTGTTCCGAGACACAGAGAAAAATCAACAAATAACTTCAGCTGAAATACAGGACTTTCTGCAAAATTGTGGTGTGGTTGTTTAAAGATGCTCAATAAGAAAGAACTTGAAGAAAAATGGGCTTCATGGTTGAGTCGCCAGAAGAAGGCTATTTCTGCGCAAATGTCAAAGCATCCCACTTACATAACACCCAACAGCACAGAGACTAGCCTCAAAACTTCTGGAACAAAGTAATTTGGAGTGATGAGGCCAAAATGAAATTTTTTGGCCACGACCATAAAACGCTACATTTGGAGAGGAGTCAACAAGGCCTATGACGAAAGGAACACAATTACCGTATTTTCCGCACTATAAGGCGCACCGGATTATTAGCCGCACCTTCTATGAATTACATATTTCATAATTTTGTCCACCAATAAGCCGCCCCGGACTATAAGCCGCGCCTACGCTGCGCTAAAGGGAATGTCAAAAAAACAGTCAGATAGGTCAGTCAAACTTTAATAATATATTAAAAACCAGCGTTCTAACAACTCTGTTCACTCCCAAAATGTACGCAAATGTGCAATCACAAACATAGTAAAATTCAAAATAGTGCAGAGCAATAGCAACATAATGTTGCTCGAACGTTAATGTCACAACACACAAAATAAACATAGCGCTTACTTTCTGAAGTTATTCTTCATTCGTAAATCCTTCGTCTTCGGTGTCCGAAGTGAAAAGTTGGGCAAATTTACGATCCACTGGCAGATGTTGGCGTCGTCTGGCGCTGCCTCCTCGTCTTAGTGAAGGTGTGTTCGCCTTCTGTCCTCCATTGTTCCCACGCAGTTAGCAGTCTAGCTTCGAATGCCCTGTTGACACCAATATCTAGCGGCTGGAGGTCTTTTGTCAATCCACCCGGAATGACGGCGAGTATTGAATTAAGCGCGTCAGCGTGTCTCTCAATGTGCTGTTATGAGCTAGCAAATATAACAACTACACTACCCAGCATGCAACGATAGTTACGAGCATGCGCGGTAGCCCTGAGAAGTTCCCACGCAGTTAGCAGTCTAGCTTCGAATGCCCTGTTGACACCAATATCTAGCGGCTGGAGGTCTTTTGTCAATCCACCCGGAATGACGGCGAGTATTGAATTAAGCGTGTCTCTCAATGTGCTGTTATGAGCTAGCAAATATAACAACTACACTACCCAGCATGCAACGATAGTTACGAGCATGCGCGGTAGCCCTGAGAAGTTCCCACGCAGTTAGCAGTCTAGCTTCGAATGCCCTGTTGACACTAATATCTAGCGGCTGGAGGTCTTTTGTCAATCCACCCGGAATGACGGCGAGTATTGAATTAAGCGCGTCAGCGTGTCTCTCAATGTGCTGTTATGAGCTAGCAAATATAACAAC
Organism: Nerophis lumbriciformis; assembly: GCF_033978685.3. NCBI lineage: Eukaryota > Metazoa > Chordata > Actinopteri > Syngnathiformes > Syngnathidae > Nerophis > Nerophis lumbriciformis. Next base: position 35,785,188 of record NC_084552.2, read on the forward strand.
TACACTACCCAGCATGCAACGATAGTTACGAGCATGCGCGGTAGCCCTGAGAAGCGTTGTTGTATGCTGGGAGTTCGAATGTGGTTATGAGCACGCTGTGAGAAAACGTTGAGAACTCAGTTAACACGCCTCGTCTGCATTATTTATAATTAGACAGACAACACACTTAATAGGAGCCATTTGGGGTCTTTACATAAACACACAAATGGAAATGAAACGTCACATATCCCAGCATGCACCGCGCGCTTCTTCTACGGGGAAAAAAGATGGCGGCTGTTTACCGTAGTTGCGAGACCTAAACTTTATGAAAATGAATCGTAATAAAGCGCACCGGGTTATAAGGCGCACTGTTAGCTTTTGAGAAAATTTGTGGTTTTTAGGTGCGCCTTATAGTGCGGAAAATACGGTACTACTGTGAAACACAGAGGTGCATCACTCATGTTTTGGGGATGTGTGAGCTACAAAGGCTCAGGAAACTTGGCCAAAATTGATGGCAAGACGAATGCTGCATGTAATCAGAAAATACTGGAGGGAAATTTGCACTCATCTGCCCGGAAGCTGCGCATGGGACGTTTTTGGACATTTCAAAATGACAACGATTCAAAACACAAGGCAAAGTCAGGCTGTCATTGGCTACAGCAGAACAAAGTGAAGGTGCTGGAGTGGCCATCTCAGTCTCCTGACCTCAATACCATTGAACCACTCTGGGGAGATCTCAAACGTGCAATTCATGCAAGACAGCCCAAGAACTTACAGGAACTGGAGGCTATTTGCCAAGAAGAATGAGCAGTTTTGCCACCTGAGTAAATTCAGAAGCTCATCCACAACTACCACAAAAGACTTTAAGCTGTCATTGATGTTAAAGGGGGCAATACACGGTATTAACCCCCGGGGTATGTAAACTTTGATCAGGGTTACTTGGGTACTTTTTTTAGTCATTTTGATTTAAAAAGAGTAAACAGTTGTTTGCCAATAAGTAGCTTCCCCCAACCATTAACCATGAGTGGAAGAAAGTCTTGTTTTGTCATACATATTTTCTGAAGAATGGTCAAGAAATCATACATTTCCCAGGGTATGTAAACGTATGAGCACAACAGTATAATAAATAATAAACAGCTATGAACCACAATGAGAACAAATGATCTAAAGCGGGCCACTCTGAGGCATGAAACTCGTGATGAAAATGAGTCTCACTGTGTCTGTAAAAGAGTGTTTGTGTCCACTTTGTGTTGAGCTGTTTAAAGCATAATTGTAACAAACACAAAGATTGTACAGTCCCATGTTATTATTACAAAAGTTGACAAATTATCTGTCTAAAATACACTTCATAGAGATGAAAAAAAACTTGTTTCTGCTATTAATACGACTTAACAACAGGCCAAATACAATTAATCGCGATAAAACATTTGACACCCTTAGAAGGAAAACAACAAGTCTAATGACAGAATACCTTGAGTTGGTTCCAGCTGGAAACAGATTGACTGCCTTGATAAGCAGCTGCAGGTCTTCTTCATTCCAGCCTTTCCCGACTCCTCCACCTCCTCCTCCGCTGGCCTGCTCGGCGCTGCGAGCCGACTGCATGGCCTGGAACTCGGCTTCCTTCTCCCTCTGCAGTTGAGCATTCACCTCTTGCACCTGACAGGAAAGACACATATTTAATACAGTATACTTCTATCTGGAAGTATGTCCTTTTTTAAGTTTTTTACCTGCTTTTCTACTGCTAGTTTGCTCTCCTCCTTTGAAGCGGAGGCCAAAGTTTCATTGAGAGACTGCAGGCTGGAAGAAAAGAAAGTTCTGTATTAATTAAATAGAATGAAATCACAAAAAAGACGCAAAATAAGAAGTTCATCCTTAAAAGCAGATATGCAAACTCTCCAAATTTCCCAGAATGACCGTGTGGCAGAACTTACAAACGTCTACTAACAGATCCTCCTTTTGTTTTCAAAATAAGAATGCAAACTTCCTTATCTACAAGCATTTCTGTGTGTTTGCTGGGCATAGACTGTGCAACACACAATTAGTCTTTTTTTTCCTCCCGGTCTTCATACCGCATGGAGACAGAGGCAAAAATGCATATACTAAACAATAAAAAATATTTAATCAAACACAGAATATGAATAAATGAAAGTTTACACATTTTTAGTTTTAGATTTCTAAAAGTCATGAAAAGTTGCAATTACATTGTTACAATTATTTTACAATCATTTTGTTTATCACTTTTTGTAGTTATTTATATATTAAGATAATTATACAGTATGTAGAATTTGTATTATTACCATTATAATATATAATAATTATAATATATTACAATGATAATTTATAATTATCATGATAATAATCATACGGTAACCATAATGATAATTATACTTATGATAATAATTAGTATTATAATTTAATTATAATTTTTAGTAAAGCGTTTGGTGAGTGAACCTTTTAACTATCTTTTTAATCCACCAATTATCCTTTTTATGATGTTGCCCCTGTTGTTTTAATTGTTGTTTTAATTCACCAATGTTTTGTATTGCACTTTGTGATTTTATATGTAAAAAGCGCTTTATAAATAAAAATGTACTTACTTATACATACATATACACACACACACACACACACACACATATATATATACACATACATACATATATATA